>NC_088322.1:9675200-9978230 GCF_910592395.1 Lineus longissimus
ACAGTTTGTTTTTAAAATACCCTTATTACATTTATTAAGTTCGCATGTCCCGAATCATTGGTCTTGGAGTTTTCAATTGTATAGCCAAACTTGAAGGACCAACGAAGTTGTCAATCTGTCTCGGGTTCTGATGGCACATGCATCGTGTTGATTGGTTCTATTAGTTTGCAAGAATGTAAACAAGTTCTTGAATGTTTAATGTTAACGACTTTGAAAGGCGGCTATGAGAAAGTGACAACAATTTGGTGTAGTGGTGTCTCTATTGGAAGCTAAAACACAACGATCTACTGCGGTCCTGGCTTTTCGTTGGCGCTGCGAAAGGGTGTAGTCCGTCTAATTTCAAGTCACCACCAGCCTCGCAGATCGACTTGCGAATGAAAAGCCGAATCGTGATCTGCATGGCTGCTGCTAATGAGTTATTTCCAGTTAGACAAGCAGCTACAAAAAAATAACGATGATCATACCTTTACCGCGATATCCCTATCTCAATCGCAAGCCAAAGACTCATTGATGAATTTCCTGTCTCAGATTAGTTTTCAAGCTTCCGTAAGAGGGCTAGTTTGATTTTTCCAAAAGTGGGAGGATATGACCAATCTACAGTAAATGGTGAGATCACGATTAAGGCAATTAGAAGATCGAGTCCTTACCTAATTCTTGGTCGACGGGTAAACTTGATACGAGCATGACGTCACTTAGCAACACAACGAGGAATATCGTTGCCAGGAAGTACTTCTGCAGAGAAGCCATCTTTGTTTCTTAGATTGTCTGAAAAAGTTAACAAATATCGTGCATGTATTGTTTATAGGACTTGAAAGTAAGAAAATCTCGTATGAAGGACACCATTCAAAATGGCCGCCCTTCCCTATGCATTATCGTGTACATCACTACTTGTACACGATGCTTGCATTTTTGGCCTACATTTCGCAATGTCCGTCTCTGAGTTACATCGTTCGTTGTTGCTAGGAGATAAAAAAAGGTCGCTCCAAAGTTATTTGCCGACAATAGCGCAGAACACGTGTTAATTGGCGACATTGCCTCATTGCGCTATTAAAAACTCCATGCATCTTAGATTTTCCCGTAGAGAAATCAAGTTGCTTTCTTTATAATTTTCAGCAGGATTGTCAATATTGGCTGCTGCGTATAAAAAAACCCACGACTGCAGCGCTCCTTTGTACGAGGTCGTACATTTCGAAGTACTCGCCTCCACCCGGAAGTGACTCACTGCCATCGTCCTCCTTGACATCATCTCAAAGAAGGAGTACGTACAAATTAGTGCCGTTTTGGCAAATCTGCATTTTTCAATCTTGCTTCGTTGGGACATTCTTCATAATCAAATCATTCAAATTTGTCTTTTTTAGCATTAAGTTTTAGAAACGAAATGTATAAGCAGTTGTCGATGGTTTTGTACATGTAATGCACAGTCTTGTCAGAGGCTATCTAGAGTGACCGATTCGTTCGGTGAGCGAGCAACGTTATTCAAAACATAGGCTAAACGTTTAGTCTATTTGCTTAACTTGAAATTTAGTTGATTTTCTGCTCTGGTGGAAATTGTCAATGTTTGTTGAACCGTCGGAGTTTAAATTGATTAGATTATAACTGTCTGATCCCACGCGGTTGTGGGTAAGTTCTCTGCCGGTGTACGCCAGTGCAGACACGTGGCATACTCTTTAAGGTTTAACCATAAAATAACCAGACTCGTAAAGGTTCAACAGTAAAACATAAAATTCTACCTTTGCGTACTTCGAGACTTCTACTAATTTTGTTTCATAATTTTAAGCTTAATCGCATCTCTTTCAACATGTTCGAACTTATTTCAATGGAATAAAACTTTGGCCTGGTACCTTTTTGGCGTTTCCACAATCATTGTTGATAGTGCAATGTAGAATAAAGAATGGCGTGAATGGCGTAACGGAGTTGCAGAAAAGCGCTTGGTTGCCACCTTGGATATCACCAGCACTTTAGACCAAAGGTGCGTCCAGTGTAACTCTTGGTCTAAAATCAATTTCTTAACGATTGTGACCATTAGTCTTTCGTTTGGTGATTTTACATCAAACACAATTATAGAAAACATACCGTAAATCGTGTTTCCCGTTAAAAACCCACTTATAGAGTTTCTGGTTACAAGCGGTCGAAGACTTAGAAATAATTGCAATTTCTCGTGTTTTCTCATAACGCCCTCGTTTTCTTGTCTTTGTTCCTATCCTCTTAAATTCTCAGATTTCTAATCAAGGCATATCTGACCAGCTTCTAAATGGCTGGAGCCTAGTTGTGACGTGGTGACACTTCAAGTTTGTAAATTAGTTTTTAACCAAACGCAACAAAGTCATAGTGCGTTTTTATAAATTCTAAGAGGACGAAATCTGCGACGAAAATGAGCAAAAGGGTTTAACACTACAGAAATTGCAAGCATAGATCTTTTTCCCGTGCAGTTTAAACTTAGAAACAAGACGCGATTCTTTCACTGCTTCAACGAACGACATTGCAATATATAGTCTCGTAGAGCCTCCAAAGCGCGTAATAAAAATGGCTATTTCAAATTGCGGAATTTCAATCCTCCTTTATTCATAACAACAACATATTTTTGGGTACCACAGTGTCCTTGCGATTGAAAATTGGGATATATGCCCGTAATTCTAACTGTAAAACTAACCAGTCCTGCTGTTTACCTCTTTCGTAGACGTCAGGTAAGCCAATGGTTCGACGGCAGAGATTTCTTAAGAGCAGCAACGACAGTTGCTCCTTTGAGGAACATTAGATAAGGCAATGGTTCAACGGCAGAGATTTCTTAACATCAGCAACGGTTCAACGGCAGAGATTTCTTAACATCAGCAACAACAGTTGTTCCTTTGAGCGCCGATAGGTAAGCCAATGATTCAATGGCAGAGATTTCTTAACATCAGCAACAACAGTTGCTCCTTTGAGCGACGACAGGTAAGCCAATGATTCAATGGCAGAGATTTCTTAACATCAGCAACAACAGTTGCTCCTTTGAGCGACGACAGGTAAGCCAATGATTCAATGGCAGAGATTTCTTAACATCAGCAACAACAGTTGCTCCTTTCAAAAAGAACCAAAGGGATAGGAATCATGGTGAGACTAAATCATTTCTTCCACTTTAAATCGACAGCAGGTGAATTTTCTCCACGATACCCTTCAAAAAGAACGCTCTCTCGGGCGTTTTAGACAGTGCTGTCAAAAGCAGCGGCATCATTACCCTATCCCCGAAGAGCAGTCTCATAACCATTTAGACAGAAAACGTCATTGTCATAAAAATGCTATTTCCCAGTTTTTCTAGAGCCAAGGGGCCTTAAGTGATCATTTTGAAGCAATTTATCCATTTTGTTATACCTCACGTATGGTTGAACAGTGGGAAGTTGTGGGTATGCTCTATTGAGAGGACAGCCCGAACAATGTAAACAACTGCGGTTTGCCGGATCATGCACAATTTCATTACTAACATTAGCCGTATTATTCGATCACCATGAAGCCAAAAAAGAAACCTCAGAGAAAAACACAGTTGGATTAGTTGCTTTATATGTAACTCGGGTATACCATTAGGTTTGCTAAAATTGGCTCAAATACAAAAAAATATCAAAAATATACACGTATTTCTTTTACTAACCATGTTACGCAATGTAATGTAAATATGCAATTGTATAGCGCACGTTCCAGGTCGTAATGATCTCACATGCGCTTTACATCATTGACCCATATGCCCGGGTGAAAAGCACAATGACAGCTTTAGGATATGCCGTCAACGCCGGGGATACCGCTTCTATTATTATGATCATATTCCGCTCATCAGATAATTTTTTTACAGAACATAACAAAATTCTGTGTGTCAGGAAAGGTAAAGAAACATGTTGGCATATACCTATCGATTTCCAAAACCAACGCGCTTCAAATGATAGGTTAGCCATCCTTGTTTATAGAAGAGGCATTTGATGTGGACATTCGTTTCCTGGAGGGATCACCAATGTTGTTATATGCATCATCATTGTAAATCCACATTTTGTTCCACTTCAGCATAACACCATCGAATACGGATATGCTCTCATTACCGTGTTGACTAAAGACTCAAATGAACATGTCCCGATTACATCGATGCATTATGTTTTGCTGTGCACTTTTAAAAGTTATTAGTTAAACAACTAAACTGTTGTCTCTACTTCACCAGCTGTGAAATCAGTCAAAATAGTAGAGCAACTCACCATTAATAAGTTGTTCTATCAAAAAAGCAGTAAAAAATAACCATTAAAATGGTTAATAATAACTACATGTATTTCGATATTCAAAAACAACTACAAAGGTAATTTCACAGAAGAATAGGAACTACCAGAATTGTATAAAAAATCTCTAGACAATAGTTATTTTCACTGATTTTAAGAGTGAAAAGCACCTATTACAACTTTTTTCCTTCTTTTTGTTATCACAATGATAGAATAATACAGCCAACGTAATGAAACTGGTGGGACTAACCGCAGTTGTTTCAATTGTCCAGGCTGTCCTAAACAATGGAGTATATTCACGACCTTATTTTTATGGGCACCAGACTCACAGTCTGGTGTCCATATTGAGATCACTCATGTTCTGGTTTCTTTCTTTCTTTCTTTCTTTCTGTTCACATTTTACAAACATCATTGCGAGTGTTCTCCAAAACAGCGAAATAAACCAAAAATCTATCACCCCTATACCACCAAACATTATCCCATCTAGTGTACGTCGCAAAAGACTTTTCAAAATTCGGATCATTTCGATGACTTTGAAGCGTTTTTTTGCTCCGATTTTCTTGTTTGAAAATCTCGAAAGCGATTCTGGTGACGTCACGTAACACGAGTTCGATTCGATGACATCACTTAAACCCGAGTGTTGGCATTCTCATATAAAACAGTTAACTCGGCTTATAACTCGGCTTACTCGGTTCACGCATGCGCATTTGAAACCACGAGCAGACAATTGATTGATTGGTTCCCGATCGACTCACTAGGGCGTATGAGACTCCCTGTAGTCCTAGTAGTCCTCACATCAATGTGTTTGGTCGCCTGACGCTTGTAACGAGTAGTGTTTTTGGGTTTCTAACGTTAGTGCATTTTTATAGTATAGGCCTAGTACATCCGGCGAAGTAACTATAAAAATGAAAAAAGTAGAAGGAATCTGTTTTGCCTGGGTGAGAAACCTTCGTAAAAGTTATATACTTTCGATTGTCGGATGATCTATTTCCGGACATAGTAATTTCTCCACTCTCGTCATAACCCCCTCCCCCTCTACGCATATGGATACATCATCAGGTACCACTGCTTCCTCTACAATCCTTGGGCCCATCAAATTTGCTGGTAAGCAAATTTCTCAGTCTAGTTTTTTAACATTTTCACTAATTAATTTTAAGAGTGGAGTGGAACAATACTACAGTGGCTTGGAAAGGACATCACATGATTTTTTTTCAACATGAAATTTTTTTTCAGGAAATATCTCGATCGATTGACTTATTCGCTCGAGATAAATAACTCGATCGCCCAATAAATAAACAATTTCTCAGATTTTTTTACTGAAAACTTTTGTACGGTTGCCAAAATTTTATTTGATCCCATTGGATTATGGAATCAGTCGCGACTGGTTAATTGAAAAAAATCAAGCCAGTTTTAGCTGTATGGTTGGCGCGAGTGGACAGAATTCAGAATTATGCCACGGCATAAATCAGAAATGTGGTGCACCATAAATCAACCAATCAAAACATCAGATCTCGTGAATTATGCCGGGCATAATTCACGTCCCCCGTGGATCTCGTTTTTTCACGTTATTGTCATTTTAAAACGAACAAAGATGGAAAATTGGGTGGATTTCGGGTGAGGCTGGAATTAAAATTTCGAGTTGTTTATTGTTTTGGACGTCATGGGAGGGGGGTATTCGCTGACTGAAGTCATACTTTGAATATTATATTTATCAAAATTGTTTCCAGGAACATGCCGGCAAAACATACTGGGGTATCATGAGAAAATATCTCGATCGCTTGAGATAAATAACTCGGGCGATCGAGATATTATCTGGGGTGATCAAGTTATTCATCTCGAGCGATCGAGATAATACACTGTTCTCATAAAATGTTCTCATACAAATTATAACTTGTCGCAATGGCTGTCCGATTCTGCTGTAACGCGGAAGTCATCACATCGGTCATAAAGGCATATCTTCACTAATTGATGAGAAAGTTAATGATGATTGGAGTGCCAAAAGGGTATGTCAATAATGTATCGCTCGGGGCGACGCAGTGTATCATTAGTCCCCGGAACGTCAACGTGAACGCCTATCTCATTCTTCGACCTCATGATACCGATGTCGAACAATAGGATAGGCGTTCACGCTGACGTTTCGGGTGCTTTTCAAAAACTTCCTAACCCAGGTTCAAAATTGCAACTTTAGAAACTGTAACGACAAAAAAGAACTTGTAACAACTTACGATGTACGTATTTAACTAAAAAAAGTAGGAATTGAAACCGAACTAGACATTTGTTTTGAAATGTTGATGCCGAATTGTGCTATCGAAACCCATGATGGGTTGTACAGATTGTACCACTCAAAAGGCATACGTCATTTCAATTAAAATGCTCGAAGTACATGTATATACGTATGCTTATGAAGCACGTTTTTGCCTTCTAATCAAAATGCTTACATATAGTAATATAACACAACTGATAAAGCCATGACGAAAACACTAATGGATGAAATGCCACCAGCACCGTTCTTATGTAATTATTACAACATTACATCAAGTTGACTTGTATAATATTCTCACTGATGATCGCCTATCAAATGGTAATAAATTAGGGGCCCACATATCCAAACGTCAAAGCAAGATACGCATTTACACAGCCATTATAGATTAGTACCTCTACTGTTAGAATAGAAGAACAGCACTTTAAAGGCCTACGCCGTTCGTAAACATTTGAAATTGGTAATTGAATTTGAAAAATTTCACTTACGTAGATTCGAACCGAATATAACTTTCAACATTGCCGTTGTGTAGACTGATATACAAATACTATGAATACCAAGTTTAAACAAATTTCAACATTGCCGTTGTGTAGACTGATATACAAATACTATGAATACCAAGTTTAAACAAATTTCAACATTGCCGTTGTGTAGACTGATATACAAATACTATGAATACCAAGTTTAAACAAATTTCAACATTGCCGTTGTGTAGACTGATATACAAATACTATGAATACCAAGTTTAAACAAATTTCAACATTGCCGTTGTGTAGGCTGATATACAAATACTATGAATACCAAGTTTAAACAAATTTGTATGCATAATAACTGCACTTCGGCATTGTGTATAACTGAAGTTTTTTTTTCTGTTTCGTCTCGGAGTTCCGAACATCAATATGACTATTTAAGACTATAATCGACATGTATGTTAAAACAAATCTCAACTTGAGACGAAGAGATATCTATATCGACTTGAAGTTGACGAAAAGAACTAACTATCTGAACTTGAAGTTTACGGAAATAGACACATCTCAACTTGAAATGTACGGTATTCTTGCTTCCCAGCCGTCGAAATAGTTATACATTCACATGTACCAAAAGTGTTGATTTGATATGATTTCATGAAGAATGCATGTTTATCTCGTGAGTAGAGAATAAAACTTAGGATTGCAGTCTCAAAGGTATCAGTTAGAGAATAAGTAATCATCAAATCGTAACTTTTCCGTCTCAACCGATAAACTGGTGGCATGGTGAGGATGATATGCCACGATTATCAGTCTGAAACAAAGGTAGGCCTATCACTAACTAAGGGGATATAGAAGACTCGGAAGAAATGTTTGATCGATTTTGTTTCTGTCATGTGGTGATGGGAGGGGGGGGGGGGGGTGTAAGATTAATAGGTTTCCTTACCTTATTGTCACAGCACTGATCAGCTTCTATGTCCCTACTTCTCGTCTGCTCGATTCGATATGATACCGCGCAATTTATACATATGTATCACCCCCGCCGATTGGACATTGTTACGTTGCTGCTGATTGGTTGATATTACTTCAGCGGTCGGTACCGGAATCTGCGTAAGCGTCGTCGAAACAAATTCTCCGTAATCTCCTTGAACTATTACAGTCGTAATGCACAGACAGTCGTTGAGACTAAATAGCTAGGTTTCGCAATCCGTGGGCGGACGAAGTAAGAGGTACGAAGGTCTGTGGTGTCAACAAGTCCTGCGCTGATTCATTTTCGCGAATCTCGTAAACCATCTATTTATAGCCGTCCGAGGAATCGGAGAATTTTTTTGAAATCCAATAAAATACATTTACCGACTTCGTCGTTCGTAGCTCTTCGTAAGGCTTGCGAAACCTGCCTATTGACAGGATTCTTTCAACCGACTACGACAATATTGCTCTCATTAGAACTCGTAGGTGGCCACCGTGGGGAAAAGGCGGGGCGGGGGTCCGTACGAATTCCCCCTGTAGGGAATAATCGCTGAAATTCAGCGAGAAAAACCCTTCTTCAACATTGACAAGTTCATGCCCGGCCCGTATTTTTGGAAAGCAGACTCCATTGAAAAACCTGGGGACGCCAAAGAACCAACCTGCATGTTGCGAATGACATGACATCTTTGAACACTATTGTAATCTTCTCCTTCCGAATTTGTTGTTGACGAATCTAGGTTCTGGGGTCGGTTGATGCGAGGGACCCTTTTATACGAGAACGTTCTGCCAATGACGTCAGCGGACCTGTCGCCAGTCAAGAAGCCTATTGCCTCCGTCAAAACAGAATAAAAAATTCTGAGCTGCATGGACGTGTAGTAGGAAAGTTTGTCCTTGGGTAAATAGTCCCGGGGACAAAGGATTGCGTTTTTACTCACTAAGGTATCGACTGTCTAAGAACTATACCTTGCACGCAGTACACCAGGGCCCGGCAGTACAAATTTACCAGAGGGACATCTAAGGTTTAGTTTCCATTGGCTGCTCCCCTGTGAGATTGTTGACTTGTGGGGTTATTTCCACAGTCTCCATATGTTCCCGGGTATACACCAATGGGAATTTTCAATAAGGCAAACAAAAGCATATTCTGTGTGTGGCGCGTCGCAAGGTAACGGAACACGGAACACGGAACAAGGAGAAACTACACAGGCGAACCGAATATGGATACGTAGACCAGAACAGTCATTTCATCTTTGCATGACATGATAATGAATGGCTGTGGCGAGACTGATCATGCCACGACATCTCGCCGCTAGAAGATGAACTTTTATCGAATCTTCGGATTCAGCCGATGAAGAGACTAGTTCGAGCGATAGAGGGTATAATCGGATCCTTTTCCGTCTTCTTTATTCATCAGGCCGTGGTTCAAATCTAAAAGGAACTCCGTTTTTAAACTCGTCTCAGGGGCAGAGTAAAACCGCTATCGTTGAGATAAGTAAGGTGCTTCCTTCACATAAAACAATGGTTCTGCTCCTTTGAATGACTTTAGTCAATATCAGGAGCAACTCGTGGGTTTCCGGGCCAAGCAACCACTCATATTATTTTGACGTGACGCCAGTCGTCACAAATTACCATACGCACAGTGATTGGCCGATTCGAAAATAACATAGGGCATGCACCTGGTGAACGTCTGATCATCCCTAAAAATAGCGCTGGGGAGAGTCTACCCATTCTCCAAACAGCCATCCTGAAAACAGCTCCACGCACGGGCGTTACAGCCGGAGCTTGACCAAATTGAATGACGGCTGGAATGTCCGCCATCTTTCGAGGGCGAGAGCTGCCGTGTATGTCAGCTCATTCCGTCAGCCTCGGCAGATCACTTTTCATCAAGCGCCGTTTAAATGCCTGACCGCCATCTCAAGTAGCGATGATGAAGGAACGAAATCAAAGTAATCACGAATAGAAGATGAAAACAAATTATATTCTTTGAAATTTATTGTCGATCCATGAATATGTAACATTTATATAAACAAGAACGAGTTCATTCATTTACATCCGATCCCGTCGATTTGGCACAGGGTACACGAGGTACCTGATAGTCCCTCTAGAGGGTTTAAAGGGCAAGATGAATGACGAAATTGGACCGACTTTAGACCACCAGGGGAGCCACTTGCTAGAGGAACTACCTTGTACAGCAACAAGCAGACAGTATCTATGCTCGATGCTCGATGTCGCTGCCCTATGCATGATAGTTTCTCTTCTCTTTAGTAGGTGACGCCCCTAGTTTGTCATGTAAGATACATTTCTTCTACATTTTATCATTTAGGAAGACGTTTGGCAGGAGCTGGTTGGTCAAATCGGCGATACTGCCAGTGATTATTAAAGCTAGGTCTGATCTCGGGCAGACGTGAATAGTCTTGGAGTGCTGTGAGATGAGAGGCCGGCACATATCGGTCACTTAATAAAACCTATTCTGGTCCGCCTGATCCCTGCCTATAGCCCCTCTTTAAGATATAAAGTATCCCGACATCCCCATCCCTGTGAACCATTTTCGTTGCTATATTTGAGACATCGAGTGACTGAGAGGGAGCAGAAAAGTACGACTTCGGGTTTACTCAGGGGCTGTTTCAAAACTACTATAATGACCCCCCCCCCTCCTCTATTCTGTACCATATTTTGAATTGTAATATCGGACAGGAGTCGCTGAGACGTTCTCTTGAAACGCCTCAAGTCAGTTTTACACTGCAAATGATCTGTTTGACAAAATCAAACACCACCGATATATATATATATATCTATAAGAATCATAAAACGCATAATATATATTTATATAAATACAAAATGTTCCGATAGAAAGTTTAAAAAGTTGTCGAAACACAGATCCAGAGGGTATTCGAAAAAGCAAGTTCTGGACCAGTGGATTGACGGCGTCATTGCTCACCACCGTCTGTACTGATAAACAATAGAAAAATCGATTGTGAAAAACATTGTGTTTTCTTTTGCAAAACATTCCATTTACACAGACGCTGCAAAGGCTTATGATGTGGCATGGTGCTGTCAAACTTTGTCGTTGGAATTGCCGGAAGAGTTTGTCAGACCACGCTAGTTGCGCTCTGATTGGCTGAGATAGTCATTTGTTTCAGGGGTCATGTGACCCAGCTGGTTGCGAGCAATGAGTCGCAGTCCAGTCCAGTGTTTCTAGATCCAGCTTTTTCGAATACCCCATATAATTAACTGGTAACTTATACGGTTCTCCGACTCATTCCCCAGGTAACAACCAGTTGGCCTCTTCTTTTTCTTCAAATTCTGATAAACAAGCTTTTGGTCAAAGGGTTCCTCTCTCCTGGGCCCATTTTTGGTTCTGTTTTGTGGCAAAGAAAACGCCGACCCTCCGGATCAGCTGGGAAGTGATTTCCATGGTTTAAATGGCCTGTTCCACCAGGTTCCCCCCCCCCCCCCCGAATAGACACCTTTCTGCACAGTGTGGCCATACCGATGATCACCACAAAGAAAATCAGCTAGTAAGACCCCCCCCCCCGCCCCCGACACTGTTCTGTAGAAGAAAATGTCACACCATGTTGAAGTTGGCTACTTTATTTCATATTCCTTATGCGAGATTCTATTTCATTTCAGATTCTGAATTATTTGTTATGGTCAACTTAGCTCTTTATTTCCACTGGTTCCCATTTAACTGACTTGAGCCCTTGCTATTGAGTACAGACTTAGCCCTTACGTTCAGAATCCGGAATATGTCAACTATAAAGTTTAGAATCAGGAATGGCGAATAGGAAATAAGTATGAACCAAGTTCAGGCTGGAAAATGTCACGTTGACGTACTCTCACCTTCAAAAAAGTTCTTAGTCATGTCCCTGAGAAACACTCGCAGCATCTTGGTTTCTATAGTAACCATCGTTGCCATGGCAACTTCATAATTGATTGCACTCCTCAAGCATTATTCATCCTGATTTTGCCGGAATACCAGATAGTTGCCCCCCCCCCCCACCCATACCATTTAGTTTTTCAACAAAATTGAACCTTTAATCTTTTTTGAATTCTGTGAAAAAAGACTCCGACAAAATGAGGATAGTATGAACTTTGGTCACATGACTGTATCCATGGCAACTGTAAGTTTCATTATGCAGTATATGTTGTGTGATCCACGGATTCCAGGAACTGAATCACAAAGAGATCATTTGAATCCGTCCTCCGATATGATTGCTTGAACTCCCAACAGCGCGAGCCAATGAAAATGCGCAAAGCACACGTGACAATAAATTAGCCACCACTGGCCATGTACACGTGTGAGTAATATAGTATGTACAAAACGTCAGCACGTATGAAATTGCATTATCCATGAAATGTAATAAATAATCTCGAGTATGAAACTCGGTGAATTTACACTATACGTTGGCCGGTTCCTGAGTTTTAGTTTGCTCGCCTTGAAGCACTTTGAGGACATCTTGTCGCCCAATGTTCTTCAAAGCCCTGACGAGTAGGCCTATCGTAGCAGAGTCATTCTCGGCCCATTCCACCAGCATATACCTCACAGGCGTCTCCATGCCTCGTTCCTCGTCCGTCCTCCTAAAATCCTCGATCTTTGACGAGTTATAACCTGAAAAAGTGGAAAAAAGTTAATTTGCAGTGTACAGTAAAACCTCTCGATAAGGACACTGTCCTTAATACACTTGACTTGCCAAACTCAGCTCGACGCCGAACTGCAGCGCCACTCGTGGACAAAGATAGAACAACTCGACATTTTTTTCACCGGTTTTCTCGCTGCGCATGCGTACCAGCGGAAATCAACAAAAGATGACGCTGGTACGCATGTGCAGCAAGAAAACCGGTGAAAAAAATGTCGAGTTGTTCTATCTTTGTCCGCGAGTGGCGCTGCAGTTCGGCGTCGAGCTGGGTTTGGCAAGTCAAGTATTGAGTGGCACCCAATGGTTTTGCCAAAGGTTTCTTATTTGACAGAGCCGAATCTGTGTGTGGAGGGGGAACAGAATAATTTTAATACATTTTAATAAATTTCCAGTAATGTCGTTAGGACTTAACACCAACTTTACTGTTAACGTTGATTGAGCATTCGGGATCTTCAGGAGAATGCCTACACCTGCAATTTTTTTACGAGTAAAGTAAATATATAAATTTCACTTAAAAATGTGATATAAATTTTAAATTACATTAATAAAATATAAATTTTATATACAATTTCGATGTAGAATTTTTATAAAAATTACACCAAAAATTTATATAAAATATCTGATATATGATATATATAGTCGTTTTTATATAGAATTTTTATTTTATTGATTTTTATATAAAATTTATAGCAGATTTTTTAATATAAATTTTACACGTAGTCAAATTTTATATAACTTCTATAAAGGATTTTTGTATATTTTATATAAAATAAGACTTAAATACATTTTTATATTAAAAAAATTGCTTGTGTATGGTGTAGTAGAGAGTCGTTACCTAATTCTTTTGCTAAATGCGTCCAATTTTGCCCTTCTTTCTCCGTCGTTAGTACGACTTCCAACTCTTTTTTCTTGGCAGGAGGAAGGTCCCTAATCTTGGTTCCACTGTTGTCTGCAAATAAAGATAAACGGGGGGACATCATGAACTTGCAAACAGCGTTGACACCGGTGACGTTATCTACTGTTCTTGAAATTCCCCTATAGTCGGCGCCGCAAGCTTGTATGGACTCAAACGTCCGCAGCTTATTTCCCAATGGGAGGATAGCTAGGATTTGCTCCGTAGCAAAAGTACGTAAGTAAACGGTGCTGCATGCTACATCACTAAGCAACTGTGACCGATGGCAAAGCTTGGAGATTGGTCCACTCTGAGCGCTTCCCAGTGAATGACGAAAGTTGCGCTTCCCGTTTAACTTACATAATTTATTGTCTTGGTCAAGGTACACCCCGCTATCCGAACCTGTCCTCTTTGCCGCTTCTTTTTCAAGATATGCTGCCCTTCTTTTCTTCCCTCTCAACTTCCAGTGTTTATAGACGGCATAAGCAAGCAAGGCCACCACGACCAGACCCATGATTGCGCAATACAACGGGATAAGCTCGGCTCCAGTGTTGGAACTCTCTTCAGGGCCTGAGGATTCCGTGGACCGAGGCAGGAGAATATCTGAAAAGACAGGAAAGTAAACTGGTAAGTTTTGTGAACATGTAACGTATTTGCTTCCTTCGCATGCCCCATTGCCAAAGACGCGGGAGGAATTCGTTCTCTGGAATCGTATCGGCTTAATCTTCTTGACTTCTAAGGAATTCCAGACCTGGGCCGGGGTGGATGTAAATGATGGAAGAGCGCAGGCAGTCATGACGACACATCAATCACTTGTCATATTGGTCATCATCTTTAAACCGACGATGCGTATCCGTGTCCGACTTGAATGGACCGTGAGCATCAAAAGATTGATTTATACAAAACTGTCGCACGCCTCCTAATTTAAGAATTTGAAAGAATATTTCGAACGTGCTGCAATAGAGAGGTTCAGAAATGTCTTGAGATACGTGTTCAACGACGTAAGGTCGATTTTAGCGCCCCTTCACTCGACTGTTTGCAGTGTTCTCAGTAAATCGTGATGTCCAGTTTTAGAAATCCTGACCAATGCAAGGCACAAACATGGATATACCATGAAGATCAACCGCACACGCGGGTAACTTTGAAGCAAGGTACCGAGCCTTTAACTGCCAGAAGTGGAACGATCATTAGACCTTGTTGTAGATCTATCATCCGCGGGGCCGCTGGAAGTTCATCTGTTTCTTAAACTCATTAATATGATTTATGTATTCCCACAGACAAACAGGCCGCGGTAACTGTAGCCAGTAACTCAACAAGGTAGATAATTCAGACTAATTATGAATGCGTATATCGAGTTGGTAGGGACATGCTCTGGATTCCTTTAAAGGGGGACTATAGGCAGGCATCTCGGAGTCAACTCGTTGGTCTCCAGGTGGCGACCAATATGCACAGTGAGGGGACAGGGTCAGGCTTCTTGATAAAACTGACTTCTTGGTAAAATATTCCTTGGAACTGGTCTGAGACACCGATAAAAGGTTCCTCGTAACCACGTTGATGGGGCCGATTAGCCTACTCCGAGAAGGGACATCTTTGGCGATGTCATGCAAGTCAATCTGGTCTACATTGATCTAGCCTAATGGAGAATTGGTGCGTCCAGAAACCAAACACCAAATGCCATCGACAACTGTCATTTTGACCTGAATACTGAATACCCTGGCTACGTAGGCTTCTGTTGTGACGAGGCGATACCCTGGCTACGTAGGCTTCTGTTGTGACGAGGCGAAGCCCTTGCCAACAGCAGGAGAGTCTGACAAAACCGGTTTGATTTTTATACGTCCGAGCAGAAAGATATTGAGCAAAAGCAACCAGACATGCATGCATATACATGAACCTCATTTTCACAGGAAACTCAAGGTAAGTCCCCTAAAATATTGAGTTGAGAGCTGGACATTTTCTTTAGACAGTACTTGGTGATTCAATTGTACGTATATGTTGGAGGAAACCAGAAACCCCGCTGGAAACCTACCCGCACACCGATCTGACTCAACTCGAATTAATGTCTTTAGATTTAGCTAAGATTTAGCAACCTTATTTCCAGAAAGTCGTACGTGCTAGAATTCAAAATGACGTAGGTCTATATTTGCAATCGGAATGGTTGTCCAGGCGAATGGGATACCAGTCACAAAACAACATTGTGTATGCCGTCAGATCCAAAGCGGACAATTTCACCAAATATAAGATATTGTTACTGTGCCAAGCAACATACATACGGGACGGTGACTGTATGTCAGTGACTCCAGCTTAGTCACCCCAAGGCAAGAAAACTGGGGTCGACAGAAGGTTACACACATAAATCGGACACGAGTTGGCACTCACCGAGTGTTCCATTAAAGTAAATACGCGTTCCATTGCTCGGTCGTCCACTGCTTGTATCACCCGATGTGGAATTGACTCCCGAAGCGTCCATGTCTTGCGTTAACTGTGGGTAAACTGAATTTCTGGGAGATTCTGGACAATAGGGAGGCTCTCGCTGGTTGGCGCAGAAGCCGACTTTGATTGATGAACTTCGAGTAAATGACTCAGGTACGGAATTCCGTGTCACACGAGTTCGCGCAAACTAAACATGCATTTTAGGACAGAGCATTGATTTATGTAGGCTAGGTCTGTCAGGTTGGGTTGACGTTGACTTAAGTGGATGCGCCAACTTGGGTTGATCAGATTGAATGTACATTCTGAGTCAATTGATGTACATAAATTCCCGCATTTCTGAGCTGGGACAGAGATATCCAATTCCATGCAGCATTGAAGTTATATCGCTGTGCAATTCGATAGAATCACGTGCATTTGTGTACACGTGAGAATAGAAACTTGAGGTGAATTTGTAATGCCAGTCCGGTTCAATTAGGAATGACAAAATTGAGAGTGTAATACACACATGAAGATAGCCTAGAAAACAGGTGAAGTTCTACTCACCTTAATTTGAAATAGACTGTATTAACACTGCGCAGATGTCGGTTAACGTTATCGTAAGAACTGACAAACTCATAATAAATGATTCGACTGAGTGGGATATTTTGAGAAGCAAACTTGAACGTGGTGCTCCTAACCCCGGATCGGCCCGAATATGAAATTCGTTTGTACCATGGGAAAGAACTCATTTGGCGGTACATGTACCATTGGAAAGTACTCATTCTGGATGGAGACCTGGTACCATGGAAAAGTACACAATGGAACAAACAATCAGCCCGAATATGATATTCATCTTTATCGCGGGAGCTTGAAATACTCGTATGGCATGTTGCGTATGGTGGTGGTACATGTAGGCTACAATGAAAAAGTACTCATTTTAGCTGTAGGCGTACGCCTATACTATGGAAAAGTACTCATTTTGAAGTACCATGGAAAAGTACTCGCGACATTTGGATCGAATGTGAAATCCGGTTTGACCATGAAAAAGGATTCATTTGTATCATACATAGCCGAATAAAATAAAATAATCGAAGGATACATTTCAGGTTAGATGTCGTCTCGGACTACATGCCCGAGAATGGTTGTTCTGGTAGGCCTACCCTTGCATCGTAGGCCGCATCTAACATCGGGTCTAACCTGCAATCTCATCCAGTTTTTTTGGGCCAAATCAAGCCGAACGACATTAATATGACCTTATCAATGAATAGGGCCCTGTATCTATCCACATGTGGGTGAAGCTGTTACCGCTGACAGGCATGGGAGGCCTTGTCTATACACACAAAAAACCCAACAGATTTTGGTAATCTGCATTTTACACACACGATGCAACAGCTTTTTTGGATTCTCCCCTATCGAATTTAGCAAGGGTGTGTGTGTGTTAAATTGAACAGCTTTTATTGAAGCATTTAAATGGGGACTGTTCTCAATTTGGTTTTATTAATGGTATCTTTATTTTGATAAGTTTTATGGCAGACGATTAGAAGACAATATAACAGACACTGTGCTGTTAACCCCCTAGGACGAGAGCGGTGAGAATTTAGGAAATTATAGCCTGCGCTTGAGAACCAACCACATTGAACTTCCAGCGGTATTGCCTCCGCAGCTTCCGAAGCTTACACTACGGACGCAGGGGACCGGCCTCGTTCCTCACCCTAAGGAGACCAAATTGGATTGACGCGATATGCTGCCCAGCGAGTCTACCGAAGCTGAGTAATGTCAATAGATTGAGGGTCAAGGACGACTTTGGCCACGATTTCACCGAGAATTTCAGGAATCACCGTCGTGATTTATCCGAGGTTTCGCTGAGAAATGGTCAGTGAATTGTGTTGATTCTCGATCAACCATCCACGGATTAAGAGTTGACCATAGGCACCAGTGACCATTTTGACCACAACTTAAAATCCTAAAGCAACTAGAACTCCTTGAAAGTGAAGTGAATGCCCATTGAAAAGCTGGGAGGCTGTTCTCTGGAAAACAAAGAACGACTCCCACCCTAAATTGACATTCAATTTCTTGTATAAATGGTGATGCATGCCTATAGTCAACCCTTAACCGCTCTCGGCCTTCCAAGTTCGGTGACGGGCCGGGCCTCGAGCGCACCAACCCAGAGTCCATGATGAAAATGATAAACACCAATCTGGACCAAAGAGAAGTTAATGTCGGTTATATAGTATGAGCAGGTCGCAAGCGGAATGTATGTCGGCACTCAAAAACAAACTATTCTAAATATTTATTAGGTAAATATTGTAATAAATTTCTGGGAAACACACAAGAGCAGGAGCGAGCGTTTATCAGTCGACAGCAGGCTAGGCGTTCACAGAAACAACCGTGTTCCTCTAGCACAGGAAACTAACATGCCTTGCATACATGCAGACGATGCCAGATCACGATTCCGATCTAAAAACCGGCAGAAATTTATGGGGCGATTTGTTGGTTGAAACGAGCAGAGTTGGCCATTAATATTCCAGCGGCATTAATTGTCTTTGTAGATTTCGAGATCAAAGGGAGCCGCCTGCCAGAGCTCGAACTGACTCAGCCGTTCGAGATAGTTTATGAGCCATGTTCTCTGCACACACAACCTTGTTGATGTCGTTCAGGTTGGTGCGCACACCCCCTCTTTTGCGGCTGGTTTATAAGTTTGCCGGTAGATGTCAGCGTTGTTTGTTATGAGTTGAAAGGCACTAGAAATCTTTCAATCGGTGAAAAGGATATCATGGACACCAGGGTTTTTGAAGTCGGTTTTTAAAGTTGCAAAAAGCACGTTTGATGATAATGATAGTTTCTTTGATGGACGTCAGAGTGTCGTGCCCACCGCTTGGTCAGGGTGTGGTGGTGACTTGAAATGTATATGGAGAGTATCATGATGACGAAAAAGGACCCTATATTCATACGCTTCTTCAAGAGGGATTTTATTATCCACCGATCTTTTGGGAGGGTTAACTAATCAAGAAAAGGAGAGCCACATGGGTATAAAACGGATTGGACCAGGACCTTGCCATATGTCCCTTTATGATAAACTCCCATAAAAAACAACATTATTTCTTATTTACGGTTATGTCCTTCGAGTGACCTTGGGATGCGTAAGAATGGACAGCGGTCCCAAACGAGGACGTAAATCAGCGGTGGGGGTCACACTCCTATTTAAAGCTAGTGGTATTGTCGTTCGTCAGTCTTTGCTCTCCGTCATAATGACTACTAGCTCTATAAAAAATTCGTTCCAGAAATAGGCTTATCTCGAATATTATGTCTGCTTCGAAAATGATCTTTGACCCAAGTCCGACACGCTCATTATCAAACCTCCTCAATACAGAATTTTGAGACTTTGTTCAGAGAGAAAATTCTGGCCATTATGTTTGACACCGGAGTCTGGATCTGCGGTGGGACGAGGTCGGAATTAAATAATTGAAGAATAACACAAAGGTTCACGGGGGTGAATCTTGCAATAAACTGCGTTACATTTAATGGATGCTGCGCAACATTTTGAATATTATTTATGTTTATCATGTTGATTTATAAGGCGGCCATTCGCCAGCCATCTGTCTTTAAAATGGGGCTTTGATTGCATTACTGGTGTCAGGGCTACTGAACTACGCATGAGAATTTATGGCAATCCGTGTTAAAGGGACAACTCGGTCGTGAAATTTCGGTGATCAGGAGAAGTTATGCCTACTCGCCAGCATGCGCCGCCACAAGTAGTGTCTCACTCTGCTGAGCTCTAATGATGCTCTTCCCTGCTTCACGGTATTGGACTGACATGGTTTAAGAATTTCAGGTATGCCTATAAATTCCGTTCCAGTGAAATGTATGCGGCAGCATCTATTGCACTAAATTATGCCTTCTCTAGACTTAATATTTGTGGGAAAGAATTTCACTGTGTGCAAATTGAAGACAAACAGAGCAATCAACAGTAGGCCTACCACGTTGTAGAATTGTAAAAAAATTGAAATATCTTGAAGCGCCGGTTACGCAACTTCGAGGGAGGGGCCAATCGAATCACTATTAATCTGAGACAAAACGCTGAAGAACCTTGGTCTGAAGGACACATTTTCTAAGGGTTAAATCGGGGAAGGCCGTATAACGACGTGATTAGGACAGGCGCGCTATTCATCAAAGTGGTCTGCTCTATTGATAAGGCAAAGAAGAGCCGATAATCTGAAGTGGACACTACACAAGCCACTCGCCATGTTAACCCCCTCTGTGGGAACTTCAAAACAAAGTTACTAGAACGGCACACCAGGAACATTTGATTGTTCAGTCAGAACAGAAATAAGTGGTGTCCAGGATGGATGATCCTGGGCATATCAAAAAGTGGGATGTGTAGCCCCACACCATTTTGACAGACCTGTAATGTACGGGGAGACCTCTAGGGAGGCAGTCTGGGGTATCTCGATAGCCCAAGTTTAGACTTTAGGACGTGACCAGTGCACATGTCCAAGGATGCCTTGGGTACCAATGAGCTGCTCATCCAGCGCATCACTAAGCTCGGTCTTTACCTACGACGCTTGGATTTGAGGCTGGGTACTATCACCAAAGCACTTTTGGGGCGGGGGGAGTTCAATCGTTAGCATATAAGAGATTTATCTATCATGCTTGGCAGTGAAAGAGACCCACGGACCAAGTAAAATGACCCGCCACTCAAATAGCGAAGGCACTAATGCAGCGTTTTCAGCTCAGTTGTCTTATTATTCAGGTGGTACCTTAATCCGTTTACCATAACAAGAGAGCTTTAAACGATGACCACTGGGCGCTTAATTGAATTGACTGAAGGCGACGATCATTACTCATCCTCGCTAACTGTTTGTTCAGTGTAGTGGTTACAGAAACATTGCCAAGACGTATCTCAATCACGATATTAGAGACTTTCGGATACCTGACGTCTGGGCTTACGTGTACATGTACTTGAATTGAGAAATCTCAGCAATACGCCGGCACACAAGATATCTTTATAGTTAGAGGTGTTTGGCCTTTATCGCCATTGTACCATCGTTGAACAAGAGCACATGGAGGCTTAATTTATTTTCGTACCCGCGTAAATAACGCTTTGCACACACACATGATTTTCGCCGTTATTATTTTTGTTAGTTCAGTTTATATGGGGTCAGCGTTGGACATAATGATTGACACTCAAGAAGTGAAAACAGCTAAGTTAGCAATGATTTCTAACATATACGACAAAGTATATCGATAAAGGAACTTGACAAGCAACAATTGACCTATCAGCGCCGAGACAACATGATGTATTTCGATTGGTTATTTCTGAGTTGATGTTGTGCAGCCATCATGGCCCGGAGGACCGGGCTGGAGGTAAAGCAAATGTTGATGTAGCATTCATACTGTGTCGACGGTGGAGAAGCTCATGTACAGAAGGCCTACATGCATTTTACGTGTATTAGGCCGATGCGAAACACACGCGCCTCAACTGGCACAGAATACTAGTCTACTTGGAAAGCCTTGGTTTATCAATTAAATGGTTTCAGAAATATTGTCAGTTTCAGTCCCATGTACCAGCCTCTCGCACAGCGCTCTCCTCCATCTACCGTTAGTAGAAGACGTTGGGCACCCCTAGATTGTCTACGAGCGACCTCATGGGCTGGACTCACTCCGTCAAAGAAGTTTGTCTACGAGCGACCTCTAGGGCTGGACTCAGTCCGACTAAGAATTTAGCACCCCTAGATTGTCTACGAGCAACCTCAAGGGCTGGACTCAGTTCGACAAAGACATTATTTGCCACTAGATCGACTTAGACCCATCCTCTTGCTTTGCTAGCTCAACTGAGACCAAGCAGAGATACCGGTCCTGAGGCTGGCGGTGAGATCAAAGCTAATACTTCCAGCTTACTAATTATAGACGAGTGATCAAGTGAAGAGGATGTAAATGAGAATGATGGTGGTGAATATCGATGAGTTAGCGTCTCAGATGGTATAGCCGATCTTCACTACGACAATATTTATATCTACACATGACCTGCTTAAAAATATGACGTAGGCACGGTTGTGTACATCTATCTTCATGCCTGCCTACCTGCCAGCATATCTTGGACAATAGTCCACGGAAAATAGGTGGGGAGTAAATTAGGATACTGACAAGGTAAATAGGGTCAAAATAGCCATTAAGATGGAAAAACCCATTAACCATATCTATATGTGGCCTTCTTCTACCGAAACCATGATTGTGCATTAACTTCTATCGGGCCATCAACTAATGGTAGAGTTGTCTAGTTAACCCTTTACCTTGGATTTGGACTTGAATCGGCTGAACGGAACACGAAGTTATGTTCAGGTTCCGCTAGCCCAGAGGGCTTTTATGGACCACTTTAACTGCTTTGCCTTACGATAGCCATTCTCTACGCCGCTATAATATTCTCTCCGCCGCTATAATATTCTCTACGCCTGCAATTTGTAAAACTGACGAAGGAAAACATAGAAGCAACCGGACGGCAGATAGAAGGCGCTCGCACTAATCAATTAAATACTGGGTGGCGCAACCTCAGTCCTGAGGTCAAATGTCAAGGTAACTTACCTGATCTCCTAAGACAGAGCGTATTCTGGGACGCAATGCATCCTTGGATCATAGTCTCGTCCCTCTTGCAGGCACTGCATGGTATACATCCTAGAGTGGCACTCGTAAAGTCGGAAAAAGTCCCGTTTTTACAGACACTGCACTGAGTATTCATATTTTTGCTGCATATTTTTGTAACTCCAGTACCTTTTTCGCATTTATCACATTTTTTACACTCTCCGGCACTTTCATTGAAATAATAATCCTGGTTGCATTCGCAGATTGTGTCGTGAGTAGTGTTGCACGTCCGCCGTAAGATGGCGTCCGGTCCACATTGCCGACACTGGCGACACCTTTCGGTGTGGCTAGTGTGTGGTGAATAGGTTCGTTCGTTTATGCATGGTTCGCAGTATGTGTTGTTATCAAACGTGCAGTCCTTTCTGACTCCTGACCCGGGAAGACATTTTGTACAGCAGCGTGTTTCTTCCAGATTGTATTCTTTGTCTGGACATATTAGTGCATATGTACACATCTGAAAAAACAAAAAACAAGTCTCTTGAACAATGCTTAAAAAACACGTTACGGCACCGTGATCAACAATATCTGATAGAAAAAGCAAGCGGGAAAGGGGGTAAAATGCGTGATTTTTATCCAAAGATGAACAGTAAGGGTATTGGTTACGTTTGAATCAGCGCTAAATAACTTCCTCGTTCAAAAAGCGTTAAAATTTGATATACCGTGATATAGAAGCCGTTTGTAATCTGTCCATCATAAAACTGACAAAAATGCTGACCTACATGACTGAAGTATTAAGTTGATGTTTGGTCTAAAGAGACCAGCCACAATCTTGCCCAACTCAATCACACCAATAAGAGGATAAAATTCAATGTGGTCGTATCATAATTTGCGCAAGACTAGATATTTCGGAGGTACAATTGGCGTATGCGGTTGATGCCCGTCATTCAAAAATGAAAACTAATTGCTCTGGAAATGTGTGGGGTTCGACCTCCTCCTTTGTTGAAGCAATATTTACTGTCTTGACTTTGACAGGTTGGTTGTTGTAACAACTCTGGGTATTCAAGCGGACGGGGAAGGATGACTGTTGAGGCGGTCATTATTCTCATCATCATGACAAAGGTTTCGGTTGCATGCCAGTCCCTATGCACTGTACGTTCGCGACAAGCGATGATCGCTGCCAGTGACAGACTTGTAATTCCGCGAAAAAACAACCAATTCAATCGCTGATATTCCACAATTCCGAACAGCCAATAAAAGCATCGGCAAAAAGCTGTCATCCCCGCAACATCGATACGAACTTGGCAACATGTATGGGTGTCGGGTCAAGGTTATAGCACAGATTGTGGCTGGGCACTGCACGGTTTTTGTGCTGATGTGCTAGAAGAGCGGGAGAACGAGACACAGGACCCGAAGCCCTAGGCCTACCTATTCAACTGAAGCATTCGCGTTTTGTTGAGCTGTTGGACATTGACCATAGCTTCACATGGTCAAGGATAAAGTAAGACGAAATGAAAAAATTAGTACCACATGTAGGCCTGAATGGCTGTTGGCACGAGCCTGGGGAAACAAATGGCATGGCATGGTCATTTCTTTCGATGTTCAAGGGTATCCAATCCGAAGGACTCCTACCTGCCACTAGTCGTAATAATTTACACATGCTATCGATACAGCTTCATGTCCTGCTAGTCTCGTCACCTTTGCCGATTTGGTGTGGCAGTATTGCATTTGTTGCATTTTTGATCATTTCTGAAAGCCTGATTGTTTGCCATACCAGGGAGGTGTAATAAAGTCAACTAATATAACTCCCTGGCCATACCAATGTTCTCGCCGGCAGTTGTCAGCCCTCTCCTAACAACATCATCTATGGCTACCTACAGAGACATGGGTCCACCAATCTAGCAGCCCATTTGTCATCCAAATAGCCATGGAATAGCCAATGTACACCAAGTTTATGAGTTTTGCGATATTTTCGGCTCACCCTCTGACAATATCATTAGATATTTTATGGTTTAGTTGTAGGAGATAAAGATACGAGACTACTTGAGAGTTTCGGTTCGAACAAGGCGGCGTGTTTGATATCAGCTATAGAACCCATGTTTAGGGGCTGCCCGGATCTTTCTGCCGGTAATAAATGTAAACTTGGGCCATTTAGATGGTTTACGAGAGTAATTTGCAGAGTTCGCTGCGCGGCCTGTTGTACCGCTCGTTTCAATGAGCAAGGTTAAGAAATACGTGCACGGGCGAATAGAATGCGCTGTATTCTTGGCTCCTGTCAGGTGGACTCGAAGTAGTAACTTGGGAAGGGTTTTCTCTCACCATATATTTTTAAAGTATCATTGCCCTGCCTAAACGAAAGTGAGCAACCTCCATTTATCTCAAAGCCCTCCCAGTAATCTGCCGTACAGTCGGTGTGGGAATTTGCATATAAGGAGGTGAAAAATTGTATCATTGATAATCATCGCCAGGTAAGGGTGTAATGGTGTCTCTGAGTTAAATGAGACTTCATCATGGGGAGGAATGAGGAGGTGCAAGATTGTCTCATTAAGTTTTGAATGAAGTAATTAACTTTTAACACCCTGGAGGGTAATCAAAGGGGACTATAAGTAGGAGCTAGGGGGGGGGGTAAAATCTCTGATTTCCAGGTGACTGATGTGGAGGACACTTAGAGAACTAGGCCTGGTATAAAAAGTACCGATCTATCTACTAGAGATCGGCGTTCAGTGTAACTAAGTCTGGTCCACTTGACCCCTACATTATTTAAATTTCTGAACGGAACACCGAGGGGGTGGGGGTGGTGGATGGTGGATGATGGTAGGTCAGGGCTTGCTCATCACTTCTAAAATATAGTCTTTGTACATGAAGAGGTTCCAGGAAGAGGTGTCAGTGCCAGCATCTCCGAAGTTGTTAGTTGTTTCGTATGCGGCGCTGCCAGGTTCCCGTGTTGTGATCGTGATTGGAGACAGCGTTCTATTCAGTTACAAGCAATAAAATTGATTTATGAAGAACGTAAATTTTAAGTTTTAATTTTATATCACCCTTGAACTCTTGAACTGGTTTAGGGTAGTCGGAAGTGACCTATAAACCCGCCGGCAGATTCTGGTTGCAGAGTACCCTAAAATGCCATCGGAGGCTTTGAACCTGAATGATTTGTGTTTTACATCTTTATTGTGCTGCGACAGACCGCTTTTAATGGCAATATACAGTGTAAAAAGTTATTTTGGCACTGGTGGGTCTAAAGTTAGGCTGTAAATATTTGAGACATTAAATTTACGATGGGTGAGACGGGTTTGGAAGTATTTCTGTCGGCCGCCGGAGCGAATGATAATTTGATTGTAAACATCAGTTGTCGTTTAAAGTGTTGTTGCGCAAAAACAATAAAGAAACTGGGCAGAACTATTAAGCGTGATCGACTGGCCTTATTAAAGCTGAACTGTTTCAGTAAAACGGCAAGATGGCCTACAGCATGCCAGCTTTCTCGATTTATATCATAGCAATTGAATGTACACATCACAATTACACAACAGGCATCACTTGAACTTATGCAGTCACTATTAAAAACCTCAGTCAGAGTGACCTGGAATCAGGCACTTTTAGGTTCGGGGGGGGGGAGTTTTATACATAATGTTACCCACGCTCCAACCTCAATTCGTTCCATCTGATGTTGCCGCTGTTTCTAACTACCCACAGGCTATTGTGGAGAGAAACAAGCATCAGGCATCCACCAATCAAAGAGTCACTTCTTGCAGACCTGATTCCACGAGATACGATACTTTGAAGTCTGAAGTGACTCTTGAGATTGAGATCGAACCCCGAGGCTCGGGGCCCGAACGATACCGGAAATTGCCGAAGGGCAGTCGCCAGTAAATTCGTCTACATCGTATGGAGTGTATGCCCATTCTGAATGCTTTAGGGTGCCACAGTGTCTTAAAGGGTAGATCTACATAGTTTGTCGTGTCTTAAACGGCCGTTCTCAAAGCCGGGTTGTAAAGTTATACATAGTTAAGATTTCTTAATAGAGTAGTTCTATTCTGCATGGTTTAGAGTGTCTTAAATGGTAGATCTGCATAATTCAGAGTGTATTAGATGGTATATCTGCATAATTTAGAGTATCTTAAATGGTAGATCAGCAAAGTTTAGAGTGTCTTAAATGGCAGATAGTTTAGAGTGTTGTAAATGGTAGATCTGCACAATTTTAAACGGCCGTTCTCAAAGCCGGGTTGTAAAGTTATGCATAGTTAAGACTTCTTAATAGAGTAGTTCTATTCTGCGTGGTTTAGAGTGTCTTAAATGGTAGATCTGCATAATTTAGAGTGTATTAGATGGTATATCTGCATAATTTAGAGTGTCTTAAATGGGAGATATGCATAGTCAAGAGTGTCTTAAATTGCAGATCTGCATAATCTTAGAGACATTAAGATGTTTTATTATCGTCATACCATTTTACCTTCTTGGGGCTTTGTGTATAATTTGTCTATTTTTCACGGGGCCCGGAGGGTTAATTCATCTCACCACCCAGGTATGTACCCTGCATGTACATGCCAATACGACCCAGTCTACATTCCACCCCTCAACACAACACTCCACACATTATCTTGAAAAGATAAACCAGTTTTTTTATGAATAAGAAAATCATTAATTTCAGGAGGGGGTCATGCTATAGTTATGGGTTTCGAAAGAGTTATGAGTTTGTCAAGTTTACAAACCAAGGTAAATATCGTATGCTGCCGGAGCAATCTCCGCGCAGAGCTAGGTGAGAGGTTGCGCATGCGTGCAGCTATGGTGAGTGTGGTGAGAAATCACCAAATACTTGACCGGGGATATCTTAAGAAACGCTGACCACTGAAGACCCATCATATCTCGACTACTAGCGTACATAATCTACCCACGCGAATCACATTCACTTTATTAGGTAACACAATTTCTACACTAACAACTTCAAAGAAATTCACCCAGTTGTTTGCGCTCCAGAGTCCACAACGATGCGGACAAAGAATAAACATATACATGTAGTAGGCTTCTCGTCCCATCAAGCAATAATTGAAAAAACAAATCCAGATTCTAGCCGACATACTAGATATTCGACGAAACGCTCTCCAAACCAGGTTCTTCATCCAAGAATTTGGCGTCTTGCAGCCGCACTTATACACGTAAGTATGATGTGCTCATTATTAAGGATATTCGTGTATATTAACCCTTGATCAATCAAGATAAATCTTACAATACTTAAGATGATGTATTTTGAGGAAAAGAGGTGCACGAACTCTCGTTCCTAGGTTAATGAGTTCACATGTTGGTTATTCATCACGGGCACCTTGTTAGCCTCTGCTCCTACATTGCACCTAACTTCACTGTACATGATCAATGATCCCATAGGCTATGCAAGGGTGAATTCAACAACTTGGGGGAAATAAACTTCTTCAGATGGATGACCGACAGGCTCTAGCTCTCGTTCCCATGGATGTTTGCCAGATATACTCAACCATACTTATGCATAGATTGACTATGCACCTAATGACATTAGGTACGATGTTAAAGTTCCATTCCTCTTTCGTCAATGGACACCTCGGGAATATATAGAAGTGCAGAAAAAGACCAACCTCAAGTTTCATTCAGAAAAAAAGCCAGAGTACCAACTAAGGTTTCAGAATAAAACTTAATGGTAATACCTAACTTTTAGTAAACATCAAAAGCCCATCTTGGGGTACAGTAAAAATAACAACTTGGATTTCGCTGCAACCCAACTTTGATTTCAGTAAAAAAAGCTTAACACCAACTTTATAAAAAACCAAAGCTGTAACCTAGAAATCAGGAGTATAACGTTAAAGCCCAACGTAAACCCCACCTTAAGGCAACATTTAACCACAAATTTGGTTTCGGTAAAAAAGACAACCTCTGGTTTTATAATAAAATGCAATTGCTATTCTATTTTCAACTCACAGTAAATCATAAGGTTTGACTAGAGGCATTTTTTTCACCAAACAGCCAAACAATGCCCAAGTATTATCAGCACACGGTTTATCTCTTGTACAGCTACAATACATGTACAGTCTAATAGATTATTTTCTGGTCATAGTAAATAGTTTGTCAGAATTTTATTGGGAAGGAGACAGGTCACAGCCACGAATCAAAACAAAAGGACGAAGAAAATATTTAGAGTGATTTTTTTCAAGAAGATAAGAATATGAATGTATGTATTTTATTGGGATAATTTTATTATACATGTACTTGAAAGAACATTTTTTATAGAAATCTGAGCAACTTTGGTTTTCGTATGCCAGCGCACTTCATGGTCGTCCTTAATTCTTAGACTGTCTTATCAAATTAGGTCTAGCCGAATGTTTGTCCTATGCTATCAACTTAATCGACTTCAAGGATTCCGACAAGAAATTCCGGAAGCAACATTTATCATGATAAAATGAACGATTATACGTGTGGGCATCAATACTTCAAGACTTATCAAACAACACAAATAAGGGGACTTCTAATTTGGTAAATTTCATGGGAGAAAAATACTGCACATAATTTTTCAGTGAAAATTTTACTAAGATATATTTAATATGTATTGAATTAGTAGGGCTACTCAAAAGAGACTTGAAAAGATTGTTGCTCAGGAATTTATTTGTAAGAGAAAATATCACTCAGAATGCTTTTTAGCAAGATATCATTAGAAGAAAATATCGCTTAGAAATGTCTTAATAAGGTCCCGTACATGTTGTAGCAAATATTAAAACAAGTTTGAGCTCATGAAAAGAAGTTATTGCTACGAAGTGTAAGTTATGTAGGCCTCATAATAAGAGAAAATATTTAGATATTTCTTTTGAAAGAAGTTCCTAAAAATCATGGGGGTCAAATCTCGCAGACTCTCGGACACGACGATGAACCTCAATGAAACGTCCGTAGGCTACACTCTGGATGCAGTGGAGCGGCCTTGTCTCACCCCATGCTTGGACTAACGAACTGCCTCGAGAGTCAATGGAGGCAGACTTGGCCCCAGTCTTAGATTAATGGACATCAAGTTTCCCGAGAAGCAACCAACCTCGGAAGTAACCCCTCATGGCGGAAGGACATGGATTTAGACATAGGTTTGATTAATTACTACGACGATTGGGTGATCTTAAAACGGACTTTTCTAGAAGGAATAATGTCATTATCGACACAATGAAATGAAAAGCTTTTCCTTCGACAGTAACTCGTGTTGTTCCTTTACATCCTTAGAAATATTCAGTAGAACATGTTGGTTGGTATTTTTGCAGGCTCCTAGCGAATCTGTCGCCTGAAGGCAGCGGACATCAAGAGAGGTACTTATCTCATGGTACTTATCAACAAATTACGGATAATAAGCGGGGAAATAAACAGACTGACTGAGGCGGTATGAGTGGCGGACTCGTGTGTGGGTCGGGCTGGGAGATGGCGAATGGGAATGGGACGAGACTGTGGAAAGGAGCAGTTTTGGCATAATTTTGAGGGGGCATGGAGAGTAGGCTAAGGTGCATGGAAAGCCCGAGACATTTCCCCGGTTTTGCAAAAGCTATTGTTCTAAAATTTTAAAAGGATATCGATATTTGATATGATTTTCAAATACGTTTTTTTCAAAGTTTCAACAAAAAGAAGACGCTAGAACGAAACACCTGAATTATGATTTTGTCTTATAGTAAAAATGCAGGTCATGAAATATTGCCAGTGTTGGACAAATCGAGCTCTATTTTTGAAACACAAGTTTTTCTCGGCCCAACGTGCTATAATTTTGTTTCACTATTGTCGCAAATTGCCTAAAATGTCGCCAGAAAGCTTAGTCGACACTATATCAGTTCAAGACATCTTGTTATGGTGTTTGCGCTAAACAGCTCAGCGTTTAAATCTCCTTTCTTGTTTTATCGGGACCGTTCAAGTGTTGCACGTTCATGTTGTTTGCTTTGACAATTGTCGCTATTTTCGGCGGCGATTTTAATCAGAGATTTCTTTACCAAACGTGTAAATGCCTGGCCAGGGAGATATACGCTGTCTAACCACGATCTCGAAGCATTACATAATACTTGTCTGGGTTAAATCAGAAGAAGTAATCGCTAAAATGGCATGTCTGTTTAAAAACCAGAAACAAGAAGCGACCTTTTCTGGTCTCGGTCATAAAACGAATATGAAAATAGATTTTACCACTTTATGTAGATATTACATTTATTGGATATTATCAGCAAAAAATAAAGACTGTAACGACTTCATCAATGATATTATGTATGCACGATTTATCAGAGTCATTTTTGTTTTATCACTGTTTTTATGCCACTTAAAAAGAAAACAATTCTACAGGTTTTTTTCATCGTGAAGTATTAGGCCTACTCGTATCTTAGGATATTTCAGTGTAAGATATTATTACAAATAGGTATATAGACATCTCTCATTATGACAATAATTTTATTGCGAATGATCTTCATTATAAGATCTTTTGCAGTGTGATAACATCTTAGGAGAGAACTTTCTACGAAGAAAACGCTGAGTCCATAAAAGAATAATACATTTACTGCTTCCTAATAATATTTGATAAGATATAAGTGAAACAATATAGCTAATAAATCTATCAATTAGAACTTCAGAAACTATTGTTAACAATGTTCTTGTATAAACTTTAGTACAGATTAGAGAAAATATTATTCCAAAATTTCTTAGCAAGAATATATTGGTGCTCAGACATTTATTGATAATGATTCTTATGAAGAGGGTCTTCAGAAATCAAGGGGCCAAAACTCGCGAGAGACGGGCGATGATCCTCCTTGAGAGGCCGCACGACAGACTATTGGCCTCCGTCCGCAGCTCCACGGAGCTATAAAGCATGATTCGGTAGTGAATGGTAGCTTTTATATCATATCCAGGCCATAAGATAAAGTAATAAAACAATAAAGGAAGTTTATAGTCAGTTTTATTGTATTGTTTAGTCAGAGACCGCTTTGAGGACGGACATTAGGCCGACAGGCTCCATGCAGGGGTCACGACGCATGCGTAAAGAGAATAAGAGTGTGTTTGGAGACTTGTGTTGCCTCACTGAAGGAATGAATGGAATTATTAAAAGCTTACTTTTCGTTCTATTTACCTTGACCAATGAAAAATCATTGATAACCCTTTGCGTAGTTTCATTTTCAAACAAAAACTGGTTACAGGTTGCTTATTATTATATAATATTTGGCTTGCCAAAAAACACTTAAGAGTACAATGCATAAAGCTTAATACATGAAGTTACTATTAAAAAAGAAATTTGCGACAGGAGGATTCATTGTTTGTTCAGAAATGGGAAGAACCTGTTATAGATATATTTCATTATCAGTTAATTACAATTAAGAAAATAAAGTGATTGAGAGTGCGATGTTGACTGGTAAATGTAAGAGAATTGGCCCGGTTCCCCTTTAAACAGCCACACGTGGCTATTTTTAAAAATATACGCAACTTCATTTAACTATCAAAAGACAGCAACCTGCACTGACATGAACCAGAAAAAAGGTTCAAAATTTTCATAAAATTACCTAAAAATATCACAACAATGCGCTTCGGACACCCGAATCATTCAACTTGATTGATATGCGGCTAACCTCCTTTTTATTTCCCAATTACCATAATATTGGGGGCGAGGTTAGTTTTCTCTCTCAAATAAATTTTTTTTTGAAGTTAATAAGTGTCTTTATAATGTACATAAATAATTCTTGTTATTTCAAAACATGAATTATTGTTCTTACCTAATATTGTCAACCATTTTTCTAAATACATATTTATTTCAATTGTATTCTTTATAAGATGGGGGTAAACTAACTTTGCAAGGTACATTATATTATGGTACTTTCTTGGTAAGATTGTCTCAAATGATATCTTATGAAAAGATGTTTTGCGATTTTTCCTCTTTAAGTTTAAACCAAAACATATAGTAGTTTGATCTTATGAGATCTTATTAAGAAGGGTTTAGAAATATTTTCTGTGACGTGAACTGCGGGTGTGAGGTGAAAAAATGTGACAAAAAAGCAAGATCTTTATTTTCTACGACCTATTGTTGTTCTTTGAAGAAAAAGGAATAACATTTTTAAATAGGCTACAGCGAGTTCTGTTTGTTCAATTCAAAAAAAGATGGTCATCCCATTATTGAGGTGGAATTCCGTGACGTCATAATTCCAAGAAGGAGCCGTCACCTCCAGTGGCCAGTCTATACCTTTGTATTGATGGTTGCCGACATATTTACGTCATGTGACTGGGAGTGTGAACTCCAGCAAGCATCAAGAGGTTCCTGTGCAATGCCACCAACAGACCGTGCACCAACGAAAGGCATCTCTGCAATGACGTTTAGTTTCATTAAGAGGTCAATGGTAAAGATATGACAGACCTTATGTATATTGGTCATCTGTGGAAAAAGAGATGTATACCTTGTTTCAAAACACAATGCTTACGAGGTTTCGGTAAGATAATTATATCGTATCGTCTTGACACGAACTGCAACAAAATATTATCATGCCCGCGTGCTGCGCCTGACGCCAGACAGGAAGAGACAGTTTGTGAAACGGATAGCGCAAGTACCGTTATGTATGGGGAGATATCCACTCATGGAAAAAATATTCAACGATTGCCATCTTATCTTATCTTTGACATTGTATTATCACAATTCTACATTCTTCACAACTACAAAAGACAGGGCCGCGGTCGCTCCTGGTCGTATTGGCACAACCAGACGAAGACCTTTCGTGGGATAATCTGCCCAGTGTTTGATAGCAACTTATAACTGCCGAGTTAGACAGGTCCTCCGTGGGTAACCCCAGCTTTGGGATGTTTGGCTTCCGAAGACCGAAGACCATCGTGGACACACTCAGACATTGTGCACAGCGACACACGCGTGACATGGTTTACAAACACAGTAATTGTTCACACAGGTTGTGACATGGCGAATTTTAAAAATCCTGACAACTTACCGCCCAGACTAGCACAAATCCGATCCTCAGCAGCATAATTCCACAGATAGACAGAAACAATCCAATACTTGTGGGTTCCTAGGTCTCTGGCGTTCAACTACACGGTATACCTCCACACTCCATGAACTGATAAACCGTACCACCAATGATTGGCCGCCAGAAGAGCTTTAATGGCCGGGAAAGCCATAAATGTTGGCCCATTGATAATTCGTAGTAATTTACGAGCTTTCTCGCTTTAAAATAGGTCCATGGAGCAATAACTTAGCGAAATGATTCGCGCGGTGCCTTTTGTGGAATAACCGGGTTGAGCAGGGGTGGGGACTACTGTTGATGGGAAGGCCTTGCGGGTTGGGTGTATTCATCACTAATTAACTGCTAAGTTCTATCACTATCTTTTGCAGTAGTATTTTAATTTGGGAATGATCATGCATGTCGATGATGGTTTTTTTAACGATACCATCATTGGGCTGGGCGCGGAGTTTAGGGCAGGGTCCGCACTTATAGACAAATTCGCCTATACTATCATTTTTGGCTATAACTTGACACTTTTTGGAGAAACGAAGAAACCAACTGACCCACGGCTGGTCTCTGTTTTCGTCTGAGCAAAAATGAAACCCAGGAACGTGAATAGCAGCTAGGTCAATAACTCAGAGATTTATCGCGCAGAACAGAATCCTTTTTTCCAGGACACTCTATCCGAGGACATTTCAAACTGTTACACAGGTGTAGAAGTTTAAAGCTGGTCCTAGAACAGAATGTCCGGGGAACAAATGATTCTCACGCGCTTGAATCTCGCTCTTGACACTCATGGTCGATGTTGAACCAAATACCACAATCCATCAGAATACAATAGGGCCGGACACTTTTTCCAGGGGGACATTTTCTTCTCCTACACTGGCACTATCATTAACAACTTAAAGTGAATGGTGGGTAGTTCAGGGTTGTAGGCCTATCAGAAAATGTTGACAAATATCTGAGAACAATTTAACGTTCTGTAGGCTACACTATTTTAGATGTACCTTGTATATTTGCAGCGCCCCCTACAGAGGAACTATGCAATCAACTTAAACTAGCGTAACAGCTTTAAATGTCCTAGGATAGAGTGTCCCTAAAAATAATTCTGTTATGCACTTTGAATCACGGAAGTATTGAAGATCATTGGTCACAAAACAAAGATACTGGTATATCTAATTCATTACCACACAAGGACATTTCTTTCGAGAGGGGCAATTAAGACCGTTACACCGGCCGGGTGAGACACTCCTTATTTTATAAAAGTGATGTTCAGTGGCCATGTTGTTTCTCAGCCCGAGCCAGGAGCTCATAAGTACACTGTATTAGTCAGAACAACGCACATAATTTATGGCGCAAAGTTTATGTGGTGAAACGACACATAGATCATTCCCAAACCTCGTCTCTGGGAACAACGCGAAATCTAAGTACATAAAAGTACACAGAGAAGACATATGTATTAAAGTTCGCTCCACCTGGAAGTGAGATTTGTGATTTGTCGGCAAGATCAAAGAGAATCCTGATTGTTGACAGGTGCGCGCGCAGACTTATGGGTATGTTAATGAGTACAATAACAATTATTTTTGAGTTGTGGCGTTTCCATGGAATTTATTGCATGAAGAGCATAAAGTATTATCATTCGATATATTTTATGAGGCTTTCTAACCCATAATTGTTCAGCTATTGAATTAACTGGGATCATTATTAAAGGCAAAGTTTTGCAGTTAACAAACGCAAAGCCAGTGATATTTGTTCAAATACAATGTAGCCTAGAATTATCTCATCAAAAAGACAAGCTCACGTGGTTTTCGTTGATTTCACACAAGAATTGAGGTAAAAAATTATCCTTCTGTAGGCATACTTGGTATCTTTTTTGAAAAGCTGGGGCAAATTATTGCAAGGCCTAGATCTATACCCAAATAAGCGACGTAGAGAACGTTTGACGCTGAAAGGCCTTGTTTGTTTGTGGTCAACGCGGGCGTATTAAACCAAAATCAAATGTCTCCCCAAGAAGTCGCCAAAAGTGTTTTTGACCATGACTTTTAAAAAGAGTGTCATTTTGAGTCGAATATATCCCTAAATAACTGTAATTCAACAGTGGTTTGGTTCTGAGTGAGCGATTCAAGCAAAATCGCCGTCAGTGGAAACCGCTCCATGACCCCCAGGCGTCAAACGCTCTCACGAAAGCGCTTATGTGGATGCTTCTTTTCTATTACCGTATTATAACTTTTTCAAAATTTAAAAGTCAGCCCACCGCTTTGAAAATCTATCCACAGTGAGTAAATTATTGTGCAGTGTGTGGATTCGATTTAACTAATTGGAGCTGGTATGAGTTTGTAATTGGTAATTTACTGTTACGTCTGTGCAGATTGATTGCGGTTTTGTAGACAATAATTTAAACCTGCCTTTGTTCAAAGTGATGACAACTCGACCCAGAACAGGTTCAGCTGAGGAGTAAAAAACGAATAAAGCTTTTTTGTCATTAATTTCATCCTGGCGATAGCGGCTGTGCACGCTTCGCCATTGGAAGCCCGATGATTTATTTTTAGCAATCTCATGCTGTGTCAATCAGATCTTGTCATCTTTCTTTCTTTGGTGTCGTTTTATTTCATTCCTATTCCAGAAATAGGTCAATTTTGGCTTTGTGAAGGTACATTGTATTGAATTCAATATCGGTTAAGCTTATTTGTAATTGTAATTGAAATTAAAACAACCCGACCAAATCCATGTAACAACGACGAACAAACGAAGGGCTGTTCATTGCCAACAAGAAAAAAACGTTAGAAATGGACGAAACAGCAATGTACTTTAAAAGTTCGCTTGACTTCCGGGCGGCGAGATCAAAGGCAAGATGAGTCAGTGTTGTCCAGAAACTAATCATTTAAACATTTCTCGAATATGGCGATAAAAACGATATGAAATCCCTCGACCATGCTACATAACCCGCGGACAACGACCAATTAATTATGTCCATAGTCTCGTAAATTCTCGCGGCAGATCTCGGGCGGCTTCCTTTGATCTTAATTAGCATGTTACAAGAGTGAGACTGATTAAGACTGATAGCAGATGTATGGTTCTGAGAAAATCCGCCTCGGCGGGCGCGGCTGCAGCGTCTAATCCTGTTCAGTTGCATCCTCGAATACCAGAGTCAGTCGTACGCTTCTTCCCGCCTCGGTATTAGTGCCGAGTGCTGCACTATGTACATGGTGTTTTAGTTGTGGAAGCAGGCAGTCTACAGATTTAGAATAAGAATGAAATCAACAATCTCCACGTCTATTGTCAGTTTTGGCAATACTTGCACTGCAATTAGGCCTACTGTCAGGCTGTAAAGAAAGAATACAAACTCTAAACTAGGCCTATAAGGCTTGGACCACTCCTCATTTGTGTAAGGTAAATTGTAAGGACTTGAAAAGTTACAATTTACAAACCAGCAAATGCTACTTAACCTAATAAAATAATCAACTTGGGCCGTGGCCATTATTTCTTGAAATCCTATGCCGATCGAAAAATTGAAATCTGAAATTGAATTTGAAAAGTTCCTTTTGTGTATTTATACATGTACGTACTGATTATAAATTTCAATATTGTGTAGACAGGTACACAAAAGACATTAAATACCAAATTTAAGCAAATTTCTGTGTGCGACATTGGGTAAAACTGCATTAAATATCTTCTTCCATTGCCAACCAAGAAATATGAGCGGCGTACCCTATGATAATTTTCATGTATACCTTGCTCGTGTTTATTTTATTTTTTTTTTGATACAAATTAGTCCCTGACCAACGATGAAAATCATTCAAAGTAAATAATATTATCAATTTCCCAGATTATTTCGCAAAGGAATAAAATGTACCTTACACCATGATGTATGAGCGAGCCCCTTTGCTTCTCAGCCTTGTTGAACATGAGGCTTCAACAATTTTATGGGGCAATAAAATGCAGATAGATAAGAATGCACTTTTAACTTCGCCGCGTAGAGTGTTAAACTAGGTACGCGGTTAGTCTACGGTTCGTCATAAACCATCATTTTTAAGAATTTGAATTTTGTTTTTAGAGATTGAATGATTTATTCCCAGCTCTTCATCCTCGTATTTCTCCATCATGATTATACCTTCCCTCGCCCCCTTGCTGAACAGTTGCGAGGCGACAGAAAGCGGCCTGTGTATACGAATGGGATACGGGGGCTTTTTGAAGCAAGGTGTCCGGCCCTGTAGATCTGATACCGGCTTTTGAATAGAGTGCTGGCCCCATCGTCGCTGTAGCTAAAGCTGCTTTTGAGTGTGCTGGTCCCCCACCGTCGCTGTTGATTTAGCTGCTTTTGTGGGTGCTGGTCCCAACCGTCCCCGGGTCAAATGTACATGCTTTTGTGTAGGGTCCTGGTCGCTCAATAACTCTGATTATCAATTGGAAATAAAGAACAAGACTATCTTCATCTACAATAATATTTATTCTCACATGTCGTACACAGCTAGTCATTATTATGTTGCTTCTTTAGTCTTCAATAAATAATTGCTATGTTGGAACTATAGCCCATTCTTCATTCTTGCATTATCACACCAAACATTACGGTTTTGGTCCTGAAGTTTATGAAACACGACGTACATCGGCATACCTTTTTGGATTATCTAGTGTTGGGAGGCGGAATCATCTAAGGCCGGAGTTATATAGGGTTCACGTTGACACTGGTCACGATTTAACTGAATTATGCTTGAAAACACGACGCGAGGGTGATAAGTGACCTCGTGAATCGTATGTAACGCCCTCTTTAGGAGTGACTTGTTTTTCATGTCTCGCATGAAAAGTGAACAGTGACACGTTATATAAATGTACATAAACTCTATATAATCGCAGCCTAAGACTGAGTTTACTGTCGATTCACGTTGTCACTTGACACGGTACACGAGTCACATGTCACTTGTCACGGGACCAAGGCTTGAAAACTTGGCATGAAATAACGTAAGGGCGACGAATGACATCCTGAATATTATATCGCGCGCAGAACTACGTATTTTGAAATGACCAGGTCGTTCTTTTAAGGGACAGTTTACAGGTTATAGTTTAAGCATTGTAAACGTGGCCAGCCTTTCACGTTATACAGGAGGAAATATACGCATAAATGTAGTAATGATGGCCTTAAGCTGGATAATATTTTGGCCAAGCGTTTCCTTTCGAAGAGGATGTTTGTAATGACAATTTGAAGCGTTATACAGTAGTATAAAAGTTTCGAGAAATGCGTGGCTTTGCCTTGATGCAAGTATATTTTAGGATACAATATTTATTTGGTCAAGTTTTTTCCAGAATATGCACTTGTAATATACGTGTACGTTTTCTTTTTAATTCAAATCGCTTTTGAAAAGGCAAAATTCATTCCACTCGTTGAAAGCAAGCATTAGATCTCAGAATAATCTAGAATATATTAATCAACTCATCAAGTATGATTACATCGCTTATTAGGTAATACTCCAAGCTACAACGATTTGGTGTACGAGTATTTGTATTTACAAAGAGAGTGTTGTCAAGTTTATGTACATGTAGTAACTCAATGTTACACCATCGAACAATCACGCATTGATCAACATTCGGAGGCATCGGATGGAACCTGGTGCGGCAAAGGAGATTCATACGGTGGCGGATCATCTTCTGGCAGATCCCCAGGAGCCGACTGTTTCGCGGGAGGTGCGCTTTCTGGTTTTTCTGTTGGAGGGGCATTTGCTGGCGCTACTCCAGGCGAACCACCATGGACATCCGCTGCCTGTGCCTCTGGCGACGCCTCGGGAACAAACGCTGGGTTCTTGAACGCAACACTTGATGCCCGACCTTTTCTCGTCTTCTGCCAGGCGACCTTGGCCCCTGAGCTGCGCTTCGATCCCGATCCAGCATCCTCGTTCATAAGGATGCTTTCTTCCACTTCATTGGCACCGCTTCCGCTTGTCAGTGCATTTGGTTTGCCGACAGCAGGGATCTAGAATACAAAGAATAAATCCGTAAATTTTTCATTGCAGAATGCAGGGGCATTATTAATTACATGTAATGTTATGCAGACAATGCCTGTAGAGCGGCTGATATGAACCAAAAAACTCCTCATCACACAGACAATCTAAAAAAGCAGAAGATATGCCTTAGTAGTTATCTCAATCGCATGAGCAGGCTTTGTTTCAATCTCTTTTGAAAATCATTAAATAATCCCACACAACGAATCTGGTAATAATGGTCTTCACTGAAAGTCGTCACTTGGGTGTATTCGTTTGTCACTTAATTCTTTCGCCGGAATCTACGATCAGATAAAGTTAAAACTAGCGTTCGTGTCAGCAGGTTTTCTAACAATTAATTTCTACTATGCATATGTATAATGTCTATACAAGAAAAAAAGTGATATTCCTTCTAACCTTGTCAAAAGAGCACACACATCTGCAGAGAATTCGTCCTAAAAGATCTCAACATTTTCTGCTGATGAACTTAAAATGCGGGAGAAAACATGTAGGCTCAAGTAGCCTTACCTCAGAGTTGTAGTAACGCCAAATATAGTCTTCATCAGACTCTGAATCAGATGCCAGCAGGTCTAAGTCAGTGTCATCAAAAGATGAGTCCGAAGACGTTCTGGGGTCAAACTCGTGAAAATCAGGTAACTGTTCCATATATTGTTGAAGGTCAGGCAGAGGCTTATCAAGGTCAAATAGACTTCCATCAATTTCAGAGGTCAGACCAGTCGTGCGAGTGACGTCAGATGTCTGACCAAACAACTCCTCATGGGAACTACTAAGTTTCGGCGCATCTTCTCCTTCAGACAGATCCGCCGGCGTCCTGACGGAGATTCGGTCAGGGGAGCTATGGTCATCAATAGCAGAATAGGTGCAGCGAATATCTTCATCGTCCGATGGTAATGAAGACTGCTCCTCCGCTGAGTTTTCATACAAAGGTCCTGGCAGGTCCCCAGCGTTGTGAAGCTGAAAGCGAGAGGATTATAAAGCGTTCGACCAACAGTTTTAACCGCTGATAACCCGGTGTAACATCTGTGGTTGTTTCCCATGTGTCAGTGTTTCCAAACAATAGGCAGCTAGAGAGACCACGACTTTTCAATAGGGGGGATACACAGAAAAACTTGTCAATCTATTTTTGAGCGTTCCCAAACAATGAGGGGAAACACTCAAAATAAGAAACACTCAAAAACATTACACCGGGTTCAAGGAGGATACCGCGGTGACGTCACGGCTTTTCCAAGATGGCGCTGCATATTGTAAACAAACTCGATCCACGGCCAAGGGAAAATCAAGTCATCAAAAAAGTTAGATTTTTCGCATCAAATCAGAGTTATTAGTACTTTTCTGCTATGAAATAAGTCTTCAGACAATAAGCTATCATTTGAATAATGAAAAGTGCTGTTTTGATGGGGAGAAATAGGGTTTTTTAAACCAAATAGCCGGCACCGATCTTCCAAAATTAGCGATGGTTTTAAAACAGTCTCCCAGATATGGGGCAATCTCTTCATTATCATAATGGGGTTTGGAGGCATGTTTACAGATTTTACAAGTTCGAGACCTGTTATACCTAAAACTCGCATAGATCCCCATAGATCCCCTCTTTTTGTCGAGTTAGCGCCCCTGTAAGATCATGCATTTTCGGACACTAGAACGAAATCTTCCTGCGGATATCGCGGTTTCGGTGATGATTTAAGGAGAAATTGACCGTTCTTAGAGTTGTATGGGACAGAAATGAGTTCATACTTCATGAATACATGAATATATTATGATATGGGCGGGCTTCTAAGTCAAAACAATAACAAACTCAACTGCATCTCTACCGTGTATCGCGTAGTGCATTGCCTAGTGTATTTCGTAGTGTATTTTAGCGGAGACATTATTTCCCATTATTTCCGCACTTTGGCCACGCCAAACGTCTTTTTTATTCGTGGAAGTTAATCTGCTCTGTAAATTTTATTCTACACAGGAAGAATCCATACTAGGTATTGCAATATTTCATGTCTATTGGTGTTTTTGTGTACAGGAGCGCACCAGACAGTGAGACGTGGAGATGTGTTCAGTGCTGGTGCTGTCAGTAGACTGAATCTGATTGGCCATAGCGATCACTAATATGGGTCGGGATCACGTGATGTGACGTCACCGCGGTATCCTCCTTGCACCGGGTTAGGGCATTAGAAAACATTCAGTTACCACCACTTTCAATGCTTTCTTTCAGGCACCTGCGAACTGGTATATCTTTGTAGTCAACGAGGAAGGCAAACGACACTTCACTAAGAACATGCATATTGGAGAAATAATGTAAGTCCCACTTACCTACAGACAGGATCAGTATAATTAAACAATACAAACTCAAAGATTCTAGTACAACGTAGTCTTTGCGTCGCATGTCCACACTTTAAAGAGCCACGTCAATTGGTCTCGAGACGGGGACCAGAAACAAGTGATTATTATTTATTGCCCTTGATATCTGTGTCAAAAGGTTGATAGGTCTCAGAAATTCCAACCTGCTAAAGTCGACATCCTTATTATAACATACCTACCTCGTCGAGATACGATAACCACCCATGGCTGTTTGCTCCATGCCCAGCGAGAGGGGGCAACTGAAAGCGAGACAAGTTTAAATGCGCTAGGTTAATGCCATATTAAATCTATATGTAAAGTTTGGCATGCTGATGCTTAATTTGCGTGCTGATCACCAAGCATATTGCCATCAAATCTCAACTGACATATAAAAAAGCTTGAGACTACTTTTTTGGTATAAGTCATCTAATTGAAGGCTAAGCAGTCAACATGGCACCCACTGTCTAACTGAGCATTCGTCCCAACCACTTACAGCTCGCCCGATATCATGCAGTTACATGCAGTTACACGCAGTTAAAGTTAGGGTACATGTCAAAATGCCCATTTCCTTACAAGAAATGGCCATTTTGTTAGTTCATACTTACCTATGGAACACTTTTGCATGTTACTCCATTTGGGCTCAAACACAAGAGTATCCCTTTAATTTTCTAAAGGGAGAACTGAGTTAACAGCTCGGCCGCCAGGCGGCGCCCTGACCGATCCCGCGAGATCGCGCCGATCTCATGCCGCCATATTTAGTCTTTACTCTTGAGCGTTAATAAAGAGTATGTCCCGTTTGTGGGGACGGCGGGAGGGCCGTGTTCCATAGGTAAGTATGAACTAACAAAATGGCCATTTCTTGTAAGGAAATGGGCATTTTGTGTCATTCAAACTTACCTATGGAACACTTTTGCATCGAATCCCAGCAACCTATTGGAGGTGGGAAACGAGGACTTACCTAAGGCTGAGCTGTTGTTCCATCCAGGAGGCACCACCGGCATATTAGCTAAGGAGGACCGCCAGGGGAAAGAAATGGGGAGAACCGGAGGACCGGTATTTTGATCTCGGTATTACAATCATATTATAGAGAGTAATAGACCCATTCTCCGGAAAGCGCTAGAATTGCGTAATAAAACCATCTTCTTTCCGGCAACAGAGCTTAGAGCAAGTAAGGCATGTTGAAGGGTGTAGAATGAATTATTGCTAAACAACAATAAGAAATTGCGTCCTTTCTAGTCTACTAGGGGTTGCCTGGATGTTGAAGATAGGGCATATCAAAAATGGCGCAAGATGCGCGTTTGACTCTTCAATCGGGCTTCCCCCCCCCCCTTTTTTGATCTAGCCAGGATCAAACAACATGCCCCGCAGACACAATCGGGCCGATTGTGTGCATGCCATCTACGAGGGAAGAAACGTCTCGTAGGTAGAAACGAGAGAATGTGGAGTGATTACTCCAACATGCAGCGGAAACGACTTCTTGAAGAGCAACTCCTCGGTAGTTAGCCCAGGAGGTGGCTAGTGCTCTAACTTCGTGCGCTGAGATGTTAGCTAGCGCACGAAGATCAGAGGAAGTCTTCAAGGTGTTGTAGGAAAGACGAATAGTCTCCACAATCCACCTTGAAATAGTGGCGGCCGCTATCTCTCGTTTATTTCCCTCCTTGTAGGACAAAAACAAACGCTCTCTCCCCTGGCGGATACCGGGAGGTTTTGTCCTATTTATGTAGAACTTTAGGGCCCTGACGGGACATAAAGTTCTGTCAGGAAGATCATAAGAGATCGTTCCTGACAGAGAGGGAATAGTAACCGGGGGCCGAGAGGCGGCCGGTCCCTGGTTCTTCGCCAGAAATCCTGGTATAAAAGCCAGGATAACCTCCCCTCCCTCTCTAAAAGCCAGCTTCTTAAAAGAAAGTGCATGGAGCTCTGATCTCCGTTGGGCGGTAGCCAAGGCTACTAGAAAGACCGTTTTGAGTGTCAGATATTTCATGGATGAAATAGACATGGGTTCAAAAGGATGCCTCATGAGCACCTTAAGGACAACAGAAAGGTCCCATTTAGGGGTGTTGTGAACCGGTCTAGGACGCTCTAATAACATTCCTCTGAAAAGAGGGGTTATTTGGTCCTCCCAACGAAGATCCCAGGTGCTTAAAACACGGAGGGTAGAAGCGATGGCGGACTTGTACCCTTTTATAGCCGTGACAGATAGTTGTCTTTCCGTGAATAATTCAATAAGGAAATCAACTAATCTGTATATAGAGGGAGAGATCGGATTAACTCCGTTCTCCCTGCACCAGGAAGTGAAGGTAGACCACTTTCCTTGATACACATCAAGGGTAGACCCCCTTTGAGGTGCGGACATGCGCTTGACAGCGATGTCCGAAAAGCCTCTCTGGTGGAGATGCAACTGGATAAGTTCCAGGCGTGAAACTTGAAAAATCCAGGGTTCTGGTGGTAGCATCTCCCCAGGGGGTGCCACAGGAGGTGCTTCCAAGTAGGAAGACTCCTGGGGTGATCTATCAGGAGCTCCAGCAAGGCTGGGAACCAGGCCTGATTTGGCCAGCAAGGTGCGATGAGAGTTATTCTCACCGGATGGCTGGTCAAGATCTTGTTCAGGACTGGTTGGATGAGAGGGAGGGGTGGAAACGCATATGCGTTCAGCCCGACCCAAGAGGCTGTAAGGCTGTCGACTTCCAGGGCCTCTTCGTCCGGAAGTGGAGAGTAATAGATGGGAAGGCGATTGTTCAGCCTGGTGGCGAACAGATCTACCTTCGGAGATTGCCAAAGGCGACAAAGGTCGTCTACAATCTCCTGATGGAGTGTCCACTCTGTCTGAACTAGCTTGTTCTGACGGGACAGGGCGTCGGCAAGGATGTTGCGATTGCCCGGTATGTGTCTGGCACATATCGATACTCCAAGGTCGGCACAAAGATGGTAAAGCTCCCAAGTTAGCTGGCAAAGAATGCCGGACTTTGTGCCTCCCTGTCTCCTGACATATGCTACTACTGTAGAATTGTCGGAGAACAGGGTTACTCTCCGATTCTTCAGGCGAAGGGAAAGAGCCCTCACGGCAAGAAGGACAGCCTTCATTTCCAATATATTTATTGGAAGAATGGTCTCCTCCCTTGTCCATAGACCTCTTATGGACATGTCCCCGTTGTTCAGATGTGCTCCCCACCCTAGTAGGGAAGCATCTGTGAACAGGGACACTTCTGGGGGCGGTGGAGCAAGATCTACACCGCTTTGGAGACGAGTCTCCGACTCCCAGAAGTTCCAGACGTTCTTGAGTAGGTATTGAGGTATCAATACCAACTTGTCTAATGGGTCCCTGTGGGGTTTCCATAGAGACATTAGAAACATCTGGATGGGACGCATATATAGACGGCCAAGGGGGATTTGGTCTGCTGCCGAATTCAGAAGTCCCAAAAGGCTCAAGCATCGCCTTGCGGGAGCTTGAGTCCTTCCTCTGAATTCTGCGACGAGATGAAGAATTTTCTTTATCCTGTCTAGGGGGGGCAGCATTTTCCCTATGGCCGTAAGGAACCGAACTCCAACGTAAACGAAGTCTTGGGATGGTATGAATTCTGACTTTGTTTCGTTGATAATCCAACCTGCGGAAACTACTTTTTGCTTTAGAACCTGAAGTTGTTGCAGTAGTAGTTCCCGCGATTTGCAACGGAGTAGCCAATCGTCTAGGTAGTGATGGAGCTTGAACCCCATCACGTGAAAGGGAGCGACGAAGGCTGTGACTATCATCGTAAAAATTAGGGGTGCCGATGCCAGACCGAACGGCAGGGCCCTGAATTGATACGTCTTTCCTTCGTAATGGAATCGAAGGAAGTGTTGATAGTCTGGATGGATCGGTACATGTAAGTACGCATCCATTAAATCCATCGATACCGCCCAATCGTTGGGCTGTATCGCCGTTGCTATAGACCTGGTGGTTTCCATCTTGAAATGAGGAACATTCAAGAAGGTGTTTAACCTGGAAAGGTCTATGATCAGCCTCCATGTCCCTGCTTTCTTGGGAACCAAGAAAACGTGGCTGTAAAAGCCGGGGGAGCATGGATCTTGAAGGACCTGGATAGCTTGCTTCTCCAGTAATGTCGCGACCTCTGCTTGGAGGGCAGAGGCCTTGACTGGGTCCTTCGGTGGCTGAACTGGGGTTGGATATATGGTAGTCGGGGGGGTACGGTTGAAATCTAGTTTCACTCCGTACCTCAACATGTTTGGGACTGGGGACCCCTTTGGGCACCAATCGTCCCAAATGTCTGCAAATTTTTGCAGACGGCCCCCGACTACCGGAGTCGGTTCCTTTTTGCGTCCGGGAGGAGAAAGGAGGGGGGAGTCACCTCTTCCGGCCAGCACCCCTTGGGCGAAAGGAGTGCTTAGTCGGACCGGATCCACCCTGGTTAGAGGAAGTATTTTTCCTCTTTCCAGTCCGGCGACCCTCCGCTTCCCGTCGGAAGGATCCAGCAGGAGCAGGCTGACTAGGCGGGGTAGGCCTAGGCAGGACCTGCCTGGCGTACGGGATTGAACCCGATGCCTGCTGGGGCCTCTCTATCTTTCTAGCGTTAGGTAGAGAGGTCTTGGCCCTCTGTGTCGCAGTGGGGGCATATAATTTGTCCCAATCTTTCTGTGCTTGAGCCGCCTCTTGTACAGAATCTGCGAACAGGAAAGAACCGTCCATAGGAGCGGTTCTTAAGGCCCCTTCCAGCTGGAGGGATCTGATGACATTGAGAGAGCCCAGTGCGGCGTCTCTACGGAGTAGGACGCTATTTGCTGCGGTCTTGGCGGACAGCGCAATAGCGTGCCTAATCGAATGTGACAAGGATGTCACAAGCGATTTTGTGTCATCAGATAGTGACTCATTATCTTTTAGGGATCTGGCTAGGGCCAGGTTAGTGTGCTCTGCGTAGGAGAGCACCGCTAACGTGTTTTTGGCCAGACCCTCTTGTGCTCTAAGGTCTCGGTAAGCCGAGGAGGAGGTCACCCTAGGCACGAGTTGGTCCAGCTGTACATCGTCCTTTAATATGGAAGTCGATGCTGCAGCTGGACAGCCGGCCGAGCTGACTCGATAATAGTCAGCGCGGTACTGCCTAACGGGAGGAAGTTGTGCCGTGAACAACTTCCCCGGTTTACACCAAGCTTCCGGTCCGACTGCCGGAAGGACAGGGATGGAAGTACGTTGGTGGGCGCCTTGTGAGTCTCTGATTGTACGCTCCAAAAGTTCAGAGACTGCTAACACCGACGGGGAGGGAGGAAGGAATTCAAGTGCCCGAGTGGAGCCTTGAGAAACCTGTGGATTGGGATCCACTTCCTGTCCCCAGAGTGAAAAGGTCGGTGTTGACAAGGCTGGCAGTTCCGGCGGGGTAGGGCACAGATCCTGCGGGAGGTACGCTCTGATCAAGGATCTGAGTGTCCTCATATCCGACAGGATACTGGCCTCCTCTGGTGACAGCTCCTCCTGATTGGGGGAGCGGTAGCCTGGCTGAGAACTCTCGTTCTCAGAAAATTCCTCTAAAATAGAGGAGTCGGATGGTGGGTATCCGATGGGACCAGGCGCACCAGAGGAACCGGAACCCTGCTCCAGATGGCTGAGTCTATCAGAAAGACCTGCTACCATCTGGATGAGCTGGGACAGTTGCTGTCCCGACTCGGGTTCCGGACCCGACGTGCGGCTTCTCTCAACGACGGGCGGTTGAGGCGAGGGTGAGCGCATAAGCGAACCCTGGAAGCCGTATGTGCGGGCGAATGGGTCTTCCGGAAGCGGAAGTTGCCCATATTCTGAACTAGAGTTCAGATGTCCTCTCTGCGTAGCTCGTTCCATGGGAACGACGCCTCTGCTACGAGGAGGGGGTGGCACTTCCGGTTGGTTCCACCCAAGAGGTTGGCCAACGTAGGAAGGTGCCTGCATTTCCGGTAGGACGAAGTCCGAAACCGGAAATGCCCGTAACTCCTTCGCCGGTATGGAGCTACCGGAAGCCCTTTTAGAAGGAGGTACGGAGGGCGGAAACGCTGTTACCGAAGACGCATGGCGTTTCGGAGGTGGCGTTATAAGGTCCGGCCCTACTCTACTGTGTCCGTGAGGACTGGGGTTATTTCGCAGTAAAGACTGAGAAAAACCCCCAGTAGAGTCTTCGGTTACTGAAAAACGGGAACCCGCGTCAGTAACCGGAACTGCAATCGGCGGACCGGAAGCAGGGTGCTCCCGCGGGTACAAAGGGCTTGTACTCGGGGGAGCGGACGACAGGGGAACCGGAAGGTTCCCTGAGGTCCGGGGTATATTAAACCCTTGGAGACTTATTGGATGTAAGTCTCCCTTGGGACCACAGACATTAATAATGTCAGATCCCGCATCCTTCGCAGCCGCGGCCGGAACCGGAACTCGGCTGACGGAAGGGGTGGTGGCGGGAGGTTTGCTAGACCTCCGGGTTATATGCCCGGAAACGGAACCGGAAGAGGGTTTAGGCGTCTTCGCGGCCCGTTTCCCGCCACCAGACGCATTCCTTTGTGGTGAGACAAAGGATGCCGTCGGAGGGGTACGCCATATAAAAAATGGTACCAATGACAATAAAAACACTGGGAACCCCAAGTAGGCCAGAAAGGACGCAATAATTAATGGAAAGGAAAACATGCCTACTTGAATTAAACACTATTGCAATGGATCTGAGTCTTGTTCATTACAATAGAGCGGAGAATAGCCTACTTAACTCTACCCTACCAAGATCAAAATAATGGAGCCGGGTCGACTAAGCTAGCTAAGAAAATGTCTATAATTAAATAGACTGGACAATACTAATGCCAAGATTAGTTTGGCGGTCTACTCCGTAGGTGAATGAACCCAAAAATCGTCTAGACTTGGCTGGTTGAATTTGGTTTTAAATCGAATTCACGGCAGCTTTGAAAAAACGATGTGCTTCGTAGAAGCACAAGAGTAAAGACTGAATATGGCGGCATGAGATCGGCGCGATCTCGCGGGATCGGTCAGGGCGCCGCCTGGCGGCCGAGCTGTTAACTCAGTTCTCCCTTTAGAAAATTAAAGGGATACTCTTGTGTTTGAGCCCAAATGGAGTAACATGCAAAAGTGTTCCATAGGTAAGTTTGAATGACACAAAATGTGGTAAAAGCCGGAAACGTAGCTTACAATACTTAAGGAATTTTTCGTCAGCTCGATCTCGTCGCCCTTGGTGGTTGAGTCCACTTTTCCTGTGATTGTTTTCCGCCTGATGCGTCCGACATGCTTCAGGGCACCAGGGATACTCGCCAAGCCACTGAGGAAAGGAACTGAAATAACAACACAAATTGAGGTAAGCTATGCACCAGGGTATAACACTGGCCAATCGTTCGCCTTACTACTAAATGTACTAGCTGGATTTTAAAACGAGATGTAGATTATTTGATACAATACATCTCGTAAAATGCTAAGTGATATTCATAGGATAAAAATAAAGCATTTTTCAGATCTGTGCCCCTGTCTGGTGTCCTCGAAACTTCTCAGATTAATGAATGAAATCTTGTTCCCACATTAGGTTTTTACCGGGCCATTCAAACGCCGTCACATGTTTTAAGCGTTTCGTGACAGGTTTCCTTTAAAATAGTCGCGTGTAACGCCTGACCATACCGCCGAAAGGCTATATTCTTACCTGGATTAGGTTCTCCTGTATCCTGAAAATACAACGGACGAAATCGTTTAGTTAAGGAAGAAATACATACAGCACACGTTTCGTAATTTCTAAGAAACCTGACACAGTAGTCAGACCAGTCCTCAGAAAAATATTTCGAATTTGCTTTGAGTCGAATTTGCAAAGGCTTCCTTTTTCTTAATTGCAATCGTCACCGATGGTCTCCAAATAAAATTAGACATCATCATTTAGTTACTTACGGGACTCTACAGGGTGGCCCAGAATTATTTTACTTTGGAAAATAGAATTCTATTGTGTATCCAATGTGTGAGGGAAAGAATTCTGAGCCACCCTGTAGAACGAAACCTGCAATTTATTTGAAATGGATAACTTATTACGTCCTGGCTGGCTTTCTAATGTGGTCTCTGGGTTTTTCACCAAAATAAATAATTCTACCATTGGTATTCGAAAACTTACTGATTTCTCTGAACCATCCATATGCTTCTTATATTTGTTGTATCGCTCTTTCCTAAAGAAAAAAGGGAGATAAATTTTATAGAGGAAAACTTGATATTGGATTGGAATCCGAGCCAGAAAAGGAACACACCTCTTTTCCAGAACAATAAATGTAAATGGGTGGTTTGGAATAACAGATATAATGCAATTTGAGATAATAAACTGAATATGTAATTTAAAGTTATAATTTGAGAAGGAAAAAAAAGAGGCTTAAACTTGCTGCACCAAATCTTATTATTCTCTGGGAATGAATACCAAGAATGTACATAGTATACCTGTCGTCAAGTAACCATACTCGGTACGGATTAGATGCCAAGAACTTCAAAAAACATCTTGGTTGATTTTACTGCATCACTGTTGAAGAGAACTACGGCCATAATTCCACATCATGCTGTTTTAGTTAAACTGCACGACTAAAGTCGTATGATTGAGCACCACTGATCGACCTTAACCAGGTTGTTCAAAACAGGTTTTATCATTAGTGCTGGCGCTAACTTAAAGCGAACTGGAACCGCCGAGCGATTTATTCAACTTTTCGACTTTCACCGCCCGAGAAAGTCAAACTTCCAACTTCCTATTCGAGTTCAGATTTGTAGCTCCGCCCCCAGTGCCCGAGCATGCGCAGTTCAATTTGGTATTATTGAGAATCATGTGAGAATCACGTGAGTCATGCGATCTTCATTCATGAATTTTCGTAGTAAATTCCATAGTAGTGACGTCACTGAATGATTGACAGCTAGGCGCCATGTTTCATTCATGCCTCGTTCTGATCACCCGATACGCGGGAAATGAAAACGAGGTCATACGAACTGGCTTGGCGGTTCCAGTTCGCTTTAAACTCGGCGTAAGTCTAATGGACTAAAGGAAATATGCCAAGCTGAGTCAATGCCACCATTGATGACAAAATATGTTTTGAACAACCAGGCCCTGACGAATATATTAGGCAGTAAACCTACCGTTTCTTATGCAGCCACACCGCAACACCAATGAGCGCAGCAGAGATCACAAGGATGAAGACGATGGCGACAATTGCTGGCATGAGGTGGTCTACTTTGTCGCAGTCTGGCCAGTCAGATGGACACCTACACTCGTAGCCACCTAGCTTATCGTAGCATTCGAGTGGGAAGGCGCACGATGTGCTTAAACAGTCATCCGGATTGACATCGCACACAGCTCCAGCCCAGCCTTTACTACAGGAACAGCTGTAGAAGTCATTGTACTCTACAAAGGCACGACGGAGGGCAGTACAATTGAAATCTTCTTGTAAACCTGGCAACAAAATACAGCATTCGTTCTCAGTATAAATTGAGCTCGAGAAACTAGGAATACCCAAGAGAAGACTGCATATTGCTATGATAAACCTAAGCTACTAATATTTATCAAGTTACGTACAAAAGTCAAAATATCGGATCATTAAATTTAGCCAAGGCGTATTGCCTAACAGGGCCTACAACTATTATTCTCAAAGACAACGCATCTTTCGTTTCCTTTTGGCACGTTGGAAGGCGATGATTTTTCTACCGATGATTTTTCACATATTCATGCTGACGGTTTACTACTCATGCTTTACACAGCCTAATTTCTATGCTGATACTGCGGGTGATTACGCGCTAAAATTATTCATAGTCTACAGATTATTTTTCGTATACAAGATTTACATGCTGACGGTTAAACTTATCATGCTTTACACAGACTTATTTCTATGCTGATACCTCGAGTGATTATGCTCTGAAATTTATTCAGCTATTAACCTACAGAGCGCATCTTTCTCAATGTCATTATTCTACAGATTCGGTTACTACATGTACTAGTGGTACAATAAGTTGATACCAAAGACTTTGCGGTCAGCCAAAATATTAGTCCTTGACTTTTCCTTCTCATCACAAATTGTTTGCAGCACTCATAATCGTCCAGGGGTGGGACCTAATGAGCACCTTTTTAGATCAATTGACATCTGATTTCGTCATAGTCTTTGTTAAATAGCCCGATTTGATTCATACTTGTTCACGAGGAGACAAATTGCTTACAATTCATCTCTTGAGAAACCATTATACCCTAGTGACAGTAACACAATTACTGATGATCATTATCCAATTACTCACCTCGACATGTGGCAGAATTCTTGCAGGGGTTCTTTAGCACATACACATTGACTGTCACCTTGTTCGACACATACCCGGTGTTATCAGTGGCCTGCAGTTCGAAGCGATCGTGCCCAGAGAACCCGGTGTTCGGCTTGTACCTCAATGGCAGCGTGACCCAAGAAAGCTTGAACTCTTCATGTGGGAAGGTAATGCCTGTACATGGCAGAGCGACAGCCTGAAATATACAAGCCACCAGTGAAGTCAGCCAGAGACCAGAGAATAATGAATACCCAGAACTAAAAACCCCGAATTGTTCGAAAATCTGGTTGCAAAACCAGTTGGTACAATATTAATGACAATTAACAAGTTGTGATCAAATACTGAAATAAAATACTAGTAAGAAGAGGGAGATACTGACATTTCGATCGTCACACGTCCTTGGTAGCGTTGGTTCAGTTCGGGCAGGTGCTCCAAGACTCAGCTTTCCCTTGAGTGGAGATCGTGCTGGGACTATGGTCAAAACATTTGAAATGTCTCTGTCGTATGCACCAACGAGGAGGACGAGATCTCGGTAGGCAGCATTGTATCCTGTAAACTGCTCGACGGTAACCTGAAAGATGAAGTCATGAATTTACATTTTGTATCCCCTATGAGTAATCATACTGTTGAAGCGTCATAGTCATATAAGCTTACTACATCTTCCACAGAATCCTTCTTAGATTTCTGAATCAATGATCAGACACAAAGTGCTAATTTCAACTCGACATGCGGAGGAAAGTACATAGTACCTCAGCCAGGAGTCGAACTGGATGCTCTACCAGGGCACAATACCTGCAAGGGATGAACACTCAGAATTCGCTGCGGAAGAAATAGCTCCTCATATATACTTACATTGACCTCATGAACATTGTTGAGGGTTTTCGCCAAGGAGAAAATGGCCGTGCCATTCTTGGACAGGAAGAGTTCTGGCTGGTCAGGAATATCAGTGGTTCTGAACACAATAGATGCTGCAGTCGTCAATGGTGTTATTTCGCCCATATTGATCTCAGTCACTTTGTAGTACACAGTATCCAAGCCGACACAGTCCATGCAGGCGGCATATGTCAGTTTACCATCAGTTGCAATGGTCACAGTCCCCGTGGGCTTGGGTTTGCTGCCATCCATGGCAAACACAAATTTGTCCCCATCTGGGTCTGAAGCCGTCAGGGTGTGGTAAATGATACCTGAAAAAATAACAGAATTATGAACAAAGGTTCATATCAACTTGCTTTTATGGACATACTACGTGTGCTCACTTCGAACCTAAGTTTGATCGGCCTACGCCGTTCACCCGTTAAAGATTTGAATTTGTAATTGAATTTAGAAATGTCCAATTGCGAAAATACATACTAAATATGAATTTCAACATTGCCGTTGTGTAGACTGATAATACAAATACATGTACTATGAATACCAAGTTTAAACAAATTTCAACATTGCCGTTGTGTAGACTGATATACAAATACTATGAGTACCAAGTTTAAACAAATTTCGACATTGCCGTTGTGTAGACTGATATACAAATACTATGAATACCAAGTTTAAACAAATTTCAACATTGCCGTTGTGTAGACTGATATACTAATACAATGAATACCAAGTTTAAACAAATTTCAACATTGCCGTTTTGTAGACTGATATACAAATACTATGAATACCAAGTTTAAACAAATTTCAACATTGCCGTTGTGTGGACTGATATACAAATACTATGAATACCAAGTTTAAACAAATTTCAACATTGCCGTTTTGTAGACTGATATACAAATACTATGAATACCAAGTTTAAACAAATTTCAACATTGCCGTTGTGTAGACTGATATACAAATACTATGAATACCAAGTTTAAACAAATTTGTATTCACAGTAACTGCACTACAGCATTGTGTATTAGTGGATTTCAATTTAACTGGACTACAAGTAATTACGAACGGCGTACCCCTTTAAGGATTGACGTCGAATTGATGGGGGGGGGGGGGATACATGGTTTGTTTGACCTAAGCAATCCCAAGATAGGACGCTCATATTCTTCAATCTTTCCAATATATCATAAATGCATCCTCATCAAGTTTCAAAACGAATGAAAGAGACTAAGCTGCAAATCACACTGCAACGTGACATCACACTTAGGTGAGGAAATAGACGAGACAACTTACGCGAATCCTCGGCCACTGTTATCATCGGTTCCTTTGTGATGACGGGTGGGTCATTGATTGTCTTGGCATTAACCTTTGCCAGGATAAACTGCGTCTCCTTGTTGAAGAAACTACCACTTGTTGCTCTCTTCCTGCGTTTGACAGATTTTGGGGTGTCAGAATGGGTTTGGCAGACTAAGGTGTTCAAGATGAGTTTGGCTGTATCGAAGGATTCTGTCGGTCCATTGTGGGATGTGCAGGTCTTGGAGGTTATCTTCCAAGAGAGTGTACCTATTGTTAAGACAGCAGGAATTAATCTGGGCTCAGAAAAATCACCTTCAGACAGACCTTTACAGCAGGAAAGTTCCTCATCCAGGCACAGATGGGCAAGGGGTTCTCACAGTTGATCACGCTCGGAACTATTTGTCCTGATGGAACTATTTGTCCTGATGGGTATACTGACTGGATGGCCGTTAGGTTTAAAATACCAATACATCTTATTTAATGTACACGTATGTCTAATAATCATTCTTTTCACTAATTTATACTTTTTGCACTGTATGTACATGTACATGTGCATTTGTTTATACCAACCTATGTCCCAGTGGAGTAACATCGGTCTGGCTGTACTGTTCTTGTCTTGTGCAGCATAAGCAACCGATACGACCATTGGGCCAGGCATTGTAACATGGCCAACAGAATTGACGAAAAAGCTGCTACCCAACAGTGTACCAATCCTAAAGAAATATAGTAATACACGGATGGTAAATAATATCAATAAGGAAATACAATGCTACGAAGATATATTGCTTCAACCGACAGCCTCATTTGAATACTGATCAAATTTTTCATCATGCTTTAAACTTGGGCTCAAAGTAGATCCTTCCAAGAAATGTTAGATTTCAAAGTCGGCCCGCGACAGCATATTTCTACTGTATATTTCGTACTTGAATAAGGCACTGATTAAAATAAATGAATGAAGACTTGACTGTCTTCTCTTTCATAATAAAAAGGAAAACGATTCGTCATGATAAAAAGAACTTGATGTGGACGAAGACATGAAAAAAAAAAACAGTCCAATGTTGGGTAGCATACCTTCCTTTCAGAACCCTCTCAGTCATCACCTTTGTTGCATTCGGATCCTGGATGTACTGCTTGAACCCCAAGGAAGCGTCTGACCCGTAGTTTGCTGAAAACTGACTGCTGTCAAGAAGTCCCACTATCAGCGTCTGACCCGGTAACAGACCTGCAATTGAATGAGAACATTAAAGGTGTTAGTTTGATGCTGAACTGAAAACGGTTGAAAAAGTAACCCAATTTTGTGGTCCCATCCCGGGTCCTATTGAACACATTGAATTGACAACGATCAGGTTGACTTTCATTATTGCTGAGTGTATTTTAGGACACTGTTTGTAGTTATGCACAACTTCAACTGGTCATTAGTACAACAGCCATTTTTAACACAGTTTTTTGCCATAACAAAAAACCATTCAAGAGTAATTTAGTCTGTGTAGATCTGATGCTTTATTAGTTGGTTACACAAATACAACCGCATTTTTTGCGGGAGTGATAGACAACTCCCGAGGCCATCCTTGCTTTAACTTGAATTGCCATTACATCATTTCCGTAAAATGCTGTATCCGTCACTCCCGTGAAATGCCATCACAGGTGTGAACTGATCCCTCCCATATACGAATTTCTCCTGACTGCCATCGAACGAACAATCAATAGACAACCGTTCTTCATATAAAGCAAGATTACGTCATCTCAAAAAACATACTCACCGTCAGGAGTTTTGATCACAGCCACGCTGTTAACAGCCCTCTTTCTCGAGCTCTTGGTGACAGTCACTGAGATCGCCTTGCCATTCTGGGAGCTAGCAACAGTGCTCTTCCCATCTTCTAGAAACGACACAGAGCCACCCTCCTTCAATGTGCACTGGTCAGCTTTGTCGCAGAACCTCATGCAGATGAATACCGTTCGTCCAGTCTCCATTCTGAATACACAACTCCCTTTGTTTGCCTTTTGCTCGTAGTTGCTCTTTCTACTTGGTTTTATGTACTTGCAGAGATCGTTTAATTTCTTCCCGTTGATATACACAGCTCCTGACTTGATCTCAAACTTCCCAGCCTCAGATTCGGCGACCCAGGTCAATGGGAAGACATCATCATCCCAGGCCTTTCCGTCAGTGCAGACACTAGTACCAAAGCCAACGTCTGTAACATAAAAAAGCATACACAGCAAAAGAAATTTGAAGAAAAATCGAATTCTAAAATTTTAGAAGCAGGCATTTTCTGTTGCCCTAACGCCTAAATCCTATACTAGAGGCATTCTTGAGTTTCTGTCTTTAAAAAGTTAGACTCTACTTTTAATTAGGCTACAGTGGTTGTTTAATAAATGGGTCAAGCCTTAAACGATCACTTATCCAGGCAACGGCTGCAGAATGAGCATGAATGGGCATGGTCGCCGACTAGAAAATGGCTGAGACCAGTCTCTTTCGAACCTGAAAGACGTCTTGTCTTACCGATTCTCTTAATGTTCTTGTCTCGGGGCTCGGTCCAAGTGACAGCAACATACGTTCCATCAGTAGCCGTCTTAGCATTTTTAGGAGTGACAGGTTTCGCAAACGATTTCGTCCCAGGTAGCGTGTTCTTTATGTCTTTGGGAATGGGTTTCTCAAATAACATTGTCAAACCTGTAAATAATCGGATACACAGTGTAGGGTTGCCCTGGATCATATCAAGATACTCTTAACTATCGTCTATTAATTGTAGGAAGCGTATTACAAGCTAGGATGAACTGCTCGGTTTTGTAGTGTTGCTGTTGAGGAAATGGCAAATGTGCAAACGGAACCATGACACTAGTGACGAGAGAGCTCCCATTGACTTCGTATGTCAATCATCTCTAGCTTTGTCGCAAGAGATATCAAACCTATCCAAAGGCATTCACTTTGATATGTTTTAGATATCTAACACACAGAACTGAAGAATGAAAACAATCATCGTGAGACACAATCAAGGGCTTAGAGCACAACAGGACCTAAAGTGCAATTTTGAAAAGAATTAGTTGCCGAAAAGATCAGGTAGACAGTATCGTCATCTATTCTGAGAACCATGTATTAACAGTGAAGGGATGTCTTTTGTGCTCCAAGCCATCGTTATTTTGATAGGTCTGTCATTCTGCTCTTAGGAAAAACTAATTCTTTTAAAAAACACACTTGTTTTCCGCGTGCTATAACCCCTTCCAATGGGCACCAACCTTTCGTGTCTTCATATCTCAACTCCGACCCAGCAGCATTGATACACACAACTGTGGCATAATACGTATGATTGTGGTGTAGAATGCCAAGAAGTCGTGTATTAGCGCCACCTGGATTCTTGCCCACCGAAGTCAGAGCTTGTACATCGTCGAGTCCAGGCTTCCTTCCGATTTGCCATTTGTATTCCTGAAATAAAATCACCTTAATTGTACTACCCTTTACCACTTAGAGTGAATCTAGGTCAACTAATGTACTGTAATGCTGTAAATTTTCGCCCTCACAATATTTTTAATTTGTCAAACTTTCTAAACATTAAAATGTTCACGTCGACTTTTATAAAATTTCTTTCGTTTTTCCAATCAACAAATACTTTCCCTAATCGATTTCTTTACGGAATCCACGGAAACAATACCCGAAATCTTTTTATTTGTTTGCTATCTTCGAGGTTTGTCTGACGGTATCGTTTCATAACGTCGAATTGCAAGTGCATGCTGTAGAGTTATTTTTAAATTAATTTCAGCAGAGTATCGTTAACTCAATCAAAGCGCCGAACTGCTTCTTAAAGCGAATAGGGAAGTGAACACATTTCGTATCATATTTTTGAATTGTATTTCTTACCACAACCATGCTTTCTTCATCCACACATCTAAAAGCAGCCCTAATTGTTGAATTAGAAGACTGATAGTTGACTGGTTTATACTGTCCTTGGTCCGTATCGATGTAAGTGACATTCAGGTCGGTATCAATAATTGGTGGTGTCGCATCTATTTGGATCCCACGAGATGAACCAGCCGCGCTCATTCCAGATCCCAGAATAGCTTTCACTGTTTAAGAAACAAATTCGTAAATACCATTGCAGTATATCAGTCTGAGACGACTATTTTCAGAAAGGTTGATTATTTCATTAAGACAACCACTGTTTTCTTTAACTGACATGTTCTTCAAACGCTAAGGAGAGGTTTTTAAGGGTCTGACATTTGCTCAACAAATTGTTCAGCATAAGCCCGCATTTTTACGGACAACCATGGTAATCTTAATCAATGTGAAACAAACAAATTCAGCAGCGAAGCGAAGAAACTAACCCGAAGATGAAACTCACTGTGTGACGTGCCGGCCAACGGCAAACTGCTAAATATTCGCTTTTATTTATTTCAGCAATACTCTTGACAAGGAGTAAAGGGGATTTCTTTCAACTCACCAGTCAAATAGTAGACGACTATAGCTGTCTCATTGGTTCCATTTACGTTTGCTGTTATAGGCAAGGATAGACCGCTCAGCAAGAACTTGATGTTGGTGACTTTGTTGCTTGGGCATGATTTGTCACAGGTGTAGACATCACAGGCTTTGATGCAAGGAACGCAAGGTTGGGAAATCTGAAAGAATGATGAGCATTTCCATCAGACCTTCCAAATATCAAGCAATTGATACCAATATCTCATATCATCTTATAAAATTGTTTTAATTCACTCGCCTATTTTAAAACATGAAAATCTTGCAAAGGTAGTCTGACATCAGTCTTGGCATTTTCACCGCCAGAAACTGCATCATACACGTCAATGGCCATCGCGATTGTATTAGATTTTCTCGTGGAATATGCTCGGAAGAAAATGCTCCAGATATAGAAAAAGGAATAGACTTTTCTCACCACTTTGTAAGCTGCTACATCCGTCTTTAGGGGACTGGTCCCAATACCAGCCTCGTAGCTAATAACGGCAGAGGTCCCGCCACGGAACACCTTCCCATAACGACAGAGGAGACTCTTCGCTGGTGGAAGGCGGAACCAACTGACGAAAGCGGTTGCTTTCCAGTCCCTTGACTTGGGAATGAAGTTATCTTTGTTCCAGAGGTGAACGACCAGCTTGGTCTTTAACGAAAACTCTTCTATACCACACAACTCTCCGAGAAGGATGTTTCTCGAGACCTCATATGCAGCAAAGCACCATTGTTTCTGTAATATTAAAAGATGGCCCGGGCGTGATTACCGGCACTTGGCTTTGCATGGCTAACGTGAGACCGAAGACACTGCAGACACATGATCGGAGACATGATCCCTTTGATTTGAACTTCACTTATGATGATATCATTTTCTTTTTTTAAACAAGTCGACGAACGCCACGTGAGTGCGCGATAAGTTTATACAAAGTTGTCATTTTGCTTTTCTAAACAATTCGACGAACACCACATGAGTGCGCGAGAAGTTTATTTAATGATGTAATTTTGCTTTTTTAAGAAATTCGACTTTTCCAAAAATGCAAGCCACGTGAGATTACAACTGCCTTAGAAGTATTCAGAGATGAGATTATCTTCGGAACCAAATAAACACAGTAGAGAGTAACAAACTGTGTTTCAGTTAAATAAAAAGTAAAGATCTACGGTCAATATGAATTGTTACCTTTTGTGGGTCATCGTTGTTGGAGTATATGCTAAACTTGTATGTGTAGGCAGCGGAAGACGGATTGAAATCGAGGAGGCGTTTCTCTTTCAGTTTCTCTAAAGTGTTGTTGAAGGAGCTACACCATAATACTGCACATGGAGTTTTGCCTGCAAGAAGTGATGGGGTTGACATAGAGCGGTCTTAGGTGTATGAACACTCCGGCGTGTAATCATATAAAAGATATGAAGATAAATTTGAGCGATTCTGTTGTGTACATCAATATAGAATCATAGACAGGTTTCGTCCCCATGGCATGTTTTACCGAACTACGGCCATGTTTATTTGAAGTAACCACTATCAACGGCCACATGTTAACAACACGGACTAACTTGGCATTTAAAGAGAAAACGACAAAAACTGCATGCAAAGTAAGAAGCACAAATTACAGGCAATTATAAGGCTTCATTTTTATGCTTTTTTTCAGTAACTTGAGTGTCATGAGATCAGCTTAATGTGACCTTGATTTGTGTCGTAAATGTCTCACCTGCTATCAGCTGGAATCCGCATGCTCTCTGCCTGGTGAATTTGATTGGAGCAGTTTTCAAGGCAACTATTCCAGATTTTGGGAGAGTAGATCCTTTTGTGGGCTGGGGTTTGGTGGTGACGTTATTGGTGTTTTTCGCTTGTTTGTATGCGGCACAGTCGCATGGACAATTCTACAATAAACACCAATGCAATCAATATGGTGGATCCAATAGCAATAACTGGCGAATAGTTTTCCTCTTTTAGCTAATGTCCCGATATTCAATCGATCTGGCATCACAGGCAGATGCTGATTGAATCAGTACAATGGGTGATTTCAAAGTCAGTTTTTAGATTTAGTTTTAAAACTAAATGGAACACTAAAACCCTCGATTAAACCAGTATTGAAATGAAGTGGGTTTTAGTTTCATCCTATATCAGAGTCTGTGTTTGTTGGTTTTAGCATTATGTCCGGTTTTAGCTTAAAACTAAGGGATGGTTTTAGTGTCAAAAACTAACACCGGGACTAAAACTAAAACTCTCCACAACACCAGAAATGAAATCAGTTCTGGTGTTAGTTTTGACACTCAGTTTTAGCATTATCCTATTTCAAATTAGGTTTTAGTTTCACACTGAAACCAATTGGAACACCAAGGTCTCATCTTAATCCCAGCTCGGTGTTATATTTGGAAGATTTGTAGTGCATTTTGTATTACCAATAAAACTAACACCTTAGGCATTAACACCGAGTGGATTTCAAAGTTGGTGTTGGTGTCAAGAAAAAAAAAATCATGTTGTTCGTATCATTTCAAGAAGTAGTTGCTGGTATTTTGAACGCTGATGGGAATGATGATGGACGTGAAAGAAGATGACGAAATTTATATAGATCGGAAGCGGTTACAATAGGGAAACAACAGTAACAACGACAACAACATGCATGTTTGGTTTTTCCAAGGTTTTATCTCTGTCCATCTTGGTGTTAGTTTTACCTGCAGAATAAAACCTCTTCTTAGTTTCAGCCCATGTTTTAGGTGTTTAGATAAAACCAGGTGTTGGTGTTAAACTAAAACCTCGAATTGGTCTTATCCAGACATAGGTTTTTAGGGGTAGAAATTAAGAATAAAACTGACACTAACACCCAACACTAAAACCAAAACCAACTTTGAAATCACCCATTGTCATTTTCTTATCTAAAAATAAAATGGCAACATATGCAACAAGACGATAAACAGTAGAAGAGTGCGACTAAATCAACAATGGACACCGGTTGACTGAGAACTGAACATCTCACTAAGGTTTACTGTTGGACCCGCACGAATTTTCTCACCTCTTAATTTTTCGATTGGGCGGAATGTTCTCAAATACTTTCAAAATTTAGTTTTTCCTACAAAAACCATAAACATTTTCGCGACTTTTATATTCGCGTATGGAGGCTTTTTGCAAAATGCATGAAAATAAAACGCCTGCGTAGATTTGTCGGTTTTCAGTATGTTAGATTTCCTGTTATGATATTCTTACGGATTACGGTCATTCATAGCGGTCTAACTTACAGTCGGTAATGGGGTCTTGAAACAGCACTGGCAGATACTGTTCTTGCCTGTCCAGCTTGGTTCATCTTCCCAGTTAAAAGCCTGCAGCTCATTCTCCGGGCCATCCCAAAACAGGACACTTGTGGTGGCAAGACCGTCGCCATCAGCAGCCTGGATAGTGGCCTGGTAAAGCAGAGTTTTGTTGCATGAGTTCAATGGCTAATATGATAAAATGAAGGTATTTCTTTTTTCCACTTTATTCCATCTGTGAAAAGAACCTACTTTTCACAAAACCGAATATCACATTATGATTTTTGTCAGGACTGCATGATTATATTAATGCTTGCTTCAGCCCTGGGAAGTTTATTACATGTACTTTGTAATTTGATATCGAAGTTAAATAAAGAATCATATAAAGGTAAACTGCATCATTATATCATACCCCGAAGTCTCCTTCATTGTCAGCATCAACCCATATTGCTCCAGACTTGAGGTAGGAGTACCCAGCCTCCACCTTCACCATCTGAATAGCAATGGTGTCGGTCCCTTTCTTAGTGACGGCGCTGTTGGCATACTGGATCCCCCAGTAAACACCTTGCTTGACTCCAAGTCCTACGCCGTCGTACGATTTCCCGCCAGCAGCAATGTTAATCAGCCTGTCAGGACACGGTGTTCCACTCGTTGTGGGATAATGAAGGAAGTTTCCTGAAAAGAATCAATAGCATTTCAGTTTTCTGAGTGATTGAGATAGCGCCGACGTTCACCTGATATTCCAAGATAACTTGGTGGACATAACACTACGAAACGCAGGGCCCCAGCTACCTTTTTTGGTTATGGGGGAAAAACACTCTCTTTGTCCTCCTCCGTCAGTCTGAAAAGTGGCGAAAACCTGCATGAAAAACACGTTTTTTTGCCATCCAGTTCTTGGGTACAACTGACTTCCTCCCCTCTAGCTGCTGTCCTGAAAGAAGCTATTCATCCCATGAGTGCGATTAAAAAGCTTTTCCGTGGAACGCAAACAATCACAAATTTCAGAAAATCACCAACTTGCTTTACTAAGCAAGTTTTTTCATTGTTGTCTTGAGCATATTGAGAACATTCACTTACCATGAATTTCTCTTGCGCTATTCTGCCAAACGACGTCGTTGACGAAGTCGTTTCCATTGATTACATCTCCTGGGGTAGGCTTGGTATTGTCCAACAGGATGGGCTCGGAGACAGTCTCAACAAATAGACCCGCTTTGTTGTATGCCCGTAGTTTGACAAAGAATGGGATAGATTCCTGCATGTGAAACGGGTATGTATTTAGGAAACATAAAAGCTAGAGATACTCGTCACCATATTCTGATCAATGAGGCTCTAGCTTGAGATACTCACCACATGGTTTAGATCAATTAGGCACTAGCTTGAGATACTCACCACATGGTTCAGATCAATTAGGCACTAGCTTGAGAAACTAACCACATGGTTTAGATCAATAAGGCTGTAGCTTGAGATATTCACCACTAGGACTTGGATCGTTTTGGTTGTAGTCTGAGATGCAGACCACAAATATGATGCCAAATAGGGATGCATTTTGAGATGTTCGACCGACGTTTTATATCAATTAGACTGCAGCTTTAGATACTTACCACAAGTTTTAGATCAATTAGGCTGTAGCTTGAGTAATTAGCTGTCAGTTTAATCCAGTCAACGGAAAGATGTGCGCTGCCACCGGAGTTACAGCTGGCCTCATTCCAAAGCGAGATCTCATACCTATCCAGCCCAGACTCTGGGTCTGAGTAGCCTCTCCACTCAACGTCAATCGTGTCACGGGAGTAGGTGTACGAAGCACCCCGCTTGAACATATAAATCACGTATATTGGAATCATAACTACAATGAAAAGAGCTGTTTTTCTACACCGATTTGTTTGAGTAGCCTCTTGCTTATGACATCAAGATTCCGAAAGATGTTGGTTGGTTAAGTAGATAGGGTCTCGTGGTCATCATGCAAGGTAGTCGTGACCAGCATGACACACCTATTCTTTAGTAATGCAGATTCAGCTTCAGACCGCTATTCTGGCCTAAAAAATAATATCTGACTCTGAGTTTGAAAGATATTTGCTGTATTCAGCCATGTTATTGCTGAGATAGTATTCAAATCGGCTCTTACTGGTGATGAAGGAATGTTGTATTTTTTCATGAATGTGTAGAGTCATTGTAAACTAACAACAAAAGCAAAAAAGAATGTGTGGAGTAAGACATTTCGACTTCAATAAGGTCCATTTGAATCCCAAGAATTTGCCAACTTGCTCATCATAATTTTTCTTTATCATGAATTTGAGGGATTTTTTTGTTGGGTTCACAATTCTGCTGTCAGCTTAACACTCAAAACGAGTCTTACTTATTGTTGACGACATAGGAATTTACGATAATGAAAGGACATTTTAAGAAAGAAAAGAAACAGTTGAGGGAAAGTAAACATACCGACTTCCAATAAGGTCCAATCTTAATGTCACCCTTCACTGGCTGAGTGGCATCGACCAAGAACTTTTCTGATGTTATGTTGCAGAGTCCAGCGTTATCTGTTCCCACCACATATACCCAGTAGTTGGTGTTATGAGCGAGATTGAGGTTGACAGGCTCTATCATGGTACTGTCACCCACATTCCTCATATGAACCACTGGGAAGTGTTTCGCCATCAGGTTGTCCTCGGATTCCTTGCTTAAAATCTGCAGAGAAATATTACATTTTCATCATTTTATCTTTCATCACGTTTAAAATAATGTTTTTGAGTCGAACGCATGTAAGCTCTAATTTGGCTCATTTTCAGGTTTTTGAAAAGTAATATTTTGGGCAATTTGTATTGTCGAAGGAAACTAGGGCACCCTGGAGAAACGTACACTTAAGGAATTAACCACGCATCTTCGGCTCTGTGAGCTGAAATCGAGACCAGGAAAGTGGAGCTAATATTTAGGTAAAACTTAAAAGCGCTTTTACCAAAGGTTTGGGGTGTAATTTGAGCTCCGAATGACTTTGCATTGGTTCCATTTCGTCACTTAATTTAAATCGCGGTTCTCAGATCACGTTGCTCTATTTGACAGTCAAACGCCTAAGAAAAATATGGTCAAATACTTTTTAAGAAATAACTTACCAGTTTTCTACAAGGTAGATCATTCGGTAGGGGTGTTTCGGCCACACCGACGTGGTAAAAAAACATTCCCACTTCTGACTTGAAGTCCTTCCATTTGGTGAGGAGGCGGCTAGTACTGCCCCAGAAATCAGGCATCTCAATCACGCCAGCTGTGACTCCATCATCATAGCCCGCCTTGAACCCATTTGAAGTGACTTCAGCCATGGCAGAGGATGCACTGTGCGCTCGGATAGTGACGTAATAAAGGCCGTGAAGTTGGAGTTTGAGATATTTGAAAATGGTGTACAGGCTGGATCCGTTCAGTTTGGTGTAAGGCACAATGTTGTTCTTGGTGTGTGGAAATCGTCTGTCCGTGCCTAAGGAGGCTTCGTAATATCTCACCAACTGATTCTTCTCAGCTGCGTTATTTTCTTCATTCACGCCAGCATTACCTTCGTGAGAACAAGAACTTATCTTAAGCATGATATAAAGATGAAAAACAGCAGCTTCCGGCATTAGCTCAAGGTAGGATTTGCAACCCTTACGAACTCAAAAGTGCGAACAAGTTAGAATGCGTGGGTCACCGAATCCCCCACTTCGTCTAATTTAGGCAACATCTTGAATTCAGCTTGTGACACACACCAATCGACTTTTAAACTTACACATTGTAGTAGTATTAGGGTCATCTTCGACATACATTGACACACTTTCACTTTGTTTGTTCGCAATCTGCGTAAGGGATGCAAAACCTGCCTAATGTGTCATCACCAAGCTTAGTCACCACTTCTAATTAAGGCAACACCTTGAATTCAGCCTGTGACACTCACCAATCGACTTTTAAGCTTACACATTGTAGTAGTATTAGGGTCATCTTCGACATACATTGACACACTTTCACTTTGTTTGTTCGCAAGCTGCGTAAGGGATGCGAAACCTGTCTAATGTGTCATCACCAAGCTTAGAATACGAAACAACAGCTTCTATTCAACATGTCCAACTCTAACGTACTGAATAATGCAACAAGATACTGAGTTAGTATTGACCGAGTATTTCTGATTTTCTTCCTATAGTTTATTAAACGGACAAGGACGTGCAACCAAAATACGTTACCAATATTTACATAATCAATTCCTAAAATACCATTTAAAGAGTCCAATTAGTGAAGCAGGGAATGCCTTCTACATGTATGTTCAGTGCCTATTTACCTGATACAACAGTGAAAACTTTTTTCTTCCTCATCCCAAAGTCTTGCCAATTAGTGTCAACCTTAATCTGAGATGCCGAATACATGAGATCTAATCCCTCAAATGGCCCATCGTTAACCCTTCCAGGCACCAGCTTATCCCTGCGGATGGTTATGCTGTCAGATCTTATGATGTAGGAGTCGTTAAGAGAGTTGGTGTTTTTCACCTTCACGAAATAGGCTTCACCGTCTTTCATCTTCAGGCCATCATAGCTTGCTGTTTCTTGTCCTGAAATAGAAATGAATTAAAGTCGATTAAAAGCAGTGCCATCACCATTTTGTTCAGCCTCTTGACGCAGTGAGCAAGAAATGTGAACAAAGGTTGTCAGGTTAATGAAACTTAGATTCATATTTTCGTGAAAATCATAACTTTAATTGTATCAAATGACTGTGTAGCCAAGGTGAATATAAAACCAACAATTCGCGTCCATTGAATACCACACGATGTACATTCTTACCAAAGGTTGTGACGAAATCCTGGACCACTTCCCCGTCCATGCGTTCAATTCGCCATTCATATTTCGAAGAAGGGCAAGGATCCCCTCTGAAATCCCACTTGGCTCTAAGCTTTTCTGTACCTGTTTGGTAATCCCTGGAACATGGCAAAGCATGTTTAGACGCATTTTCTTTTTGGTGAATAACAATTAACATACAACCACAGACAAGAATAGTAAAGTCACCGACTGAAGAGATTATCATGGTCAAGTAGATATTCATTATACAATAACATTTTTATGATATGCATGTGAGTCATAGATCCGATCTTTGACCGTAAGAAAGGATTGTTTACAGTGTATTCAAACAATATGTTTCACCTTTACTGTCGCCTTGGATATTTAAAAAAATAATTTGTTAATTAAATTTTTTCTTAGTGACATAGGACTCGATTTGTGCTGGCTGCTATGTTAGAAGTTCTTATGACAGCAAGTACGGAGAGAATATGAGTAGAGTTGCGATGGAACTACCGATCGGATGTTCCTCCGCACTATATAAGTTGTGAATCGGTTTAAAAGAGATGGTTGCGCGTAGCATGTTGCATGTTGACTTGGACCTTGGACCTATACTTCCGATCGGGAATTCTAAAGTCATTCCGAAATATACTCAGATAGAATAAGGACATATGTAGGCAACTGATAGACAAATAATCGTACATATTGTGAACACGTTCATGATTCAGTCAAGTAACTTACATGTCTTCCACACCACTTTCCACATCCCAAACATAGATATCCTTCGGAGGTTTCATGCCTTGTGTTACATAATTCAAGTAGATACCGTCACTGGTGACAGAGGTTGACAAACCTGCTCCATTATAGGCTACAATGGTGACGTAAAGCTGAAAAATAGATTCGAAATTAAGTAGGATAGACTCTATCTTAACCCTTCTGCCATATGATGAGCTTAATCCTCGGGTTGGATCAAACTTATTTGCATTGACGATACAACTCAGGCTCATGAACCTTTAAGGTCATCAAAGAGCAAGTTCATTTGAGAGAAAGTAAGAGCTTGGGAACAAAGCATTTGAAACATGCACTCTCGTACCCAGTCAATGCATTAAAATGATAGCTGACACTCACCTTGGCTTTTCCTTTCAAAGAAAGCCCAGTGATCAGGTAACTGTTCTCTGTAACAGGTACTGCGAAAAACGGTTTGATCTGGCCTCCTCCTGGACTTGTGCCCACGCCAATGTGATAAGTTGCTATACCCGTCTCATCGTCAATGAAATGTGTCCAGGCGACACCAATACTGTCCATGGAATACTGACATGTGGCGTCTATATCTTTGCATTCTGAAAAGAGGTATATGAAGAAATGTAATGTAAGTATTTGTGTAAGCTGGCCCAGGGGTGTGTTGACCTGACGGACCCTACGATTTTAAACTTTTCCCTTAGATGCCCATCGACTGACCACAGATTATCTTTCTCAAAGCCTTACACCATTCCACCGATAAAGAAATCATATACAGCAAGCATGATTATTATATCTTTACTCATGCTTAATTTTGTGAATTCTCATGCTGAAAGATAAGCTTATCATGCTTTACACAGCAGCCTAATCGGCATTGCAACAGAAGTGTGCAAATCTGATCAGTTGAATTTGTCATCTTTCAGTGATGTGACTCAACTTACCATCAGCAGTCTTACATGTCCGTTTGTTCCTTAGGTCATTTCCTGCATTATTAGAATCTTCGAAGTCTACATGGAAGAGATCTGTCGTTTCCACAATGACCCCAGCAACAGGGGCTGTGTTGTCTATACTTATGGCATCAGAGCTCTCTTCACACTTGAGGCCAAGCATATTTGTGGCTTTTACTGTGGCATAGTATTTGCGTTTTGCCTTCAGTGGTGAGTTGAAATCTTTAAAAGACAAAAAGTATGCTTATTTGACATATCAAGTTCAGAGTTCAGAAACCGATGAATCTTTGGACGAAAACTGAGTCGTAAGATACGACGGGCTCTCTATCTTATGAGGAAGTTTTTTTGTCTTGGATTTGTAATCGAATCGAAAGCCAAAGTTGGGATGATATGCGATCATGAGAAGTGGACATGTCGGCGATGTAGCCTTGGCTTTTATAAAGAACGTAGGATATCGTGAACCCCTTTCTCTGTAGAAGAGAACTTTCACCCCAAAGGCAGGACAGTAATACTTACTTGTAGCCGTGAAACTGTTCGTGTGGGCGATCGATTTGAATGAGTAGACATCATCTTTCCCCGCTGCACTGCCAATACCAAATTCCATTGTCTTAATTTCACTGTCAGTGTCAACAAACCCTGACATGGAGCATGTCAATCCGGTGGTCCCAGCCTTAAGAAAAACATACAACATAATAAAAATTACCATGACTACAAAAACAGGACAATTAACATTTTCGCCAAAATGTTTTAGTTAAACAATATCATAATTTAAGGCCACTTCACAATGTACGCATATCGCTTGCATTGTACAATTGATACACTCCGATCGCAGTGGATCCACCTCCTCCTAACATATTGAGGAGGGACGATCAAGATGACGAAATAGACAGCATAGGAGTATAACAATTTTAAGAGCATATTAATCCCTGTATGCTTTTAAACATTATGATAAAGGAAACATTTTGACTCGTGGACAGAAATGAAATAAATCTTGGCCGGGTCTATTTGGCAAGCCGCTCGCCGAACAGGCATCTTTTTTTGTCCTGTTTGGAGAGCCGCTTACCAAACAACACTAAAAAGCCACCCTGTTCGGCCAGCCGGGCTTGCCAAACAGGTAAAAAATCTACCCTGTTTGGCGAGCTGGAGACTTTACAACACATTAGCCAGAGAGTTCGGCTCTCCATTCAGGACAAGAAAAAGTCGCTGTTTGGTAAGCCAAATAGTCACCTCCATAAATCTTTAACAATTTTTTGTACTGACTAGTGCACCACAATATCGTTAATCAACCTACCTTTGTGTATTTTGGACATGTTACTGTTCCGCATGTTGGAGGAGTATCGTCAATAACGATGATAGCTGAAGTCAGAGACGATATCAAACCCACGTCATTTCCAGCGTAGACTTCTAGCATGTTTGCCACACCACCTTTCCTTGGTTTCACTGTGGAGTTGAACTTCTCGTCTGGGATAGAGGTGATCATATCTGCACGGATCTTGCCGATGTTGGTGAGAGGATGGATATCCCATTCACCTGGGATGGACGAGACAGCCACCTCAGCAAAGGCGATGCCACTGGTGTCTTCTGTGTATTGCCACGCGGCAGACAGCTGTGCATCCGTATATTGGTATATGACGTTCCCTTCTGACAAATCATCCTTCTTACTGTCTGTTAGTCCCAAGCTACAAATTGTGAAAAAGGTTTATGAGTCTTCGGCACTAAAGATGACCTCTGGTCTCGTGCTGTTTGCAAAGCTTATCATGCACTGTGCAAAGTTTATTATCCCAGGTCTATAATCGAGATAATCAAGATTCTCGTATGATTCTTGGTTACAATCAAAACTGAGAAACTTACAAGAATGCACAGTGTTCTGACAACATCATCAACATCAACTATCATGCTGACAACAGCAGAATTAGACAGTGGTTAATTATAAAGTTTGTGGCAGTCCCTATTGTGGTACATTGTGTCATCAAGTCTATAACAGCACCACACGTACAGTCTAAATGTTTTAGTACTTACTGTGTGATGGTGATCTTTGGAGCGGTGTGGTCAACTATAATGCCATCAGAGCAAGCTTCCAATACCTTCCTTTCATAAGTGGTGACTCTAGCGCTGGTGTAATACTTCTTACCAGGCTGGAGGTCCACTGCTGCAGAAGCTTTTCCGGAACCAACTTGACCTGGAGAAAACATTGGGTTATTTAACAGGACAGATCGAGAACTGAATGCAGCAAATGGAAGTTGAATCCACGATCCACCTTCACTACTCTCATTTTCTTATCATCCGTGGCACTGTCGTTAATCAGTTTAAAGGCTGGGACAAGTAGGAAATACTTTTGCGGTGGGATATTTGTTGGGAGAAAAAACTATCACATGTTTCTATTATATATGACTTTGCTGATTAATAAATTTTTTCAAGATTTGTTCATCCCCTTAGGCAGGTACACGAATAACTATTGGATACGGCTAAGTTACATTGGTTACCTTAGTTACTTATCAATACGCATGCATAATCGGAAGCAAAATTTGGCAATTTTGTTTGAAGTTCTGCAATTGATACAATTGCACAGAAATTTCATTCATAGTATCCATCATTTTTCTACTTACCGACTAACGAGTCACCACCATCGGACAAGACAATGCCCTCTGCCATGAACGGCTGAACCTCTTCACCACAAGGTGTCATCCCTATCGCCCACTCAATATGCTGAATACCATACTCATGGCTCTTGAATCCTTCAAACTGCATGGTCACGGTGTGGTCGTCAAGTGTGTAATCGATGTCTGCTCCAATTGTCTTTTGTTTTTCAGAATCTGTACCGTCTGCTCCATCGATATTGTGACCTGTAGACATACACATGATACAAAAATTGCCATCGTTTTAAACATTAAGAGATAGACTACAACAAAAATGAAGTGACCATGCTCGCTTTGTGAGGAGCTGTTTAAGAATGCATCGTCCTGTACATTGCCCAGTTGCTGAAAGCTTAACTCCGAAACGAGATCCTTTTCGAGTGTTATGAAACATTCCATGGTACTCCTTTGGGTAGGAAATTAAGTTGACTGGAGTAATGTCAACCATAGTTGCATATTTGCAAAGTTGCTTTAGATTCGATTAGGATCTCTAACAGCTGTCTACCAGACAAACAACATTGTATACCCTGATATGTTGCAACTGTGAAAAGAACGAGATTTCGCAGATTTTTAAAAATTGTACATACCCGTGATGTCGCCATTAAGAATGGTCATTTTAGTGCCGGTCATTGGTAGCGACGTTAAACCAGCACCATTGATTGCTACCACCCTCAAGTAGTAGTGCTTGCCAGTTGAGCCAGTCACGCTGAGGTTAAGGCCGCCGATGTAACCGTCTTCAGCAGTACCCATTGACCTCCAGTACAGCTCATCACACTTATCTGAAAGTGGATAATGCAATTTGTTTCCCTTTTAAATTACTCCTCAATAATGACAGTGTTGTGATATTTTAACAAAGGGTTCAGTTGTTTTTTCCATTTTATTCTGAAATATATTCTTTTTTTACTTTGCTAAACATTTATGTCATAACGAACGTCATGAGAAAAAAATCTTGGCTTGAATTACATGTCTCTTTTCGGCTACAGGTATCACGAGATTGAAGAAGAGCATAGGAAGAATGGAAGAAAACGAAATTAGCGATATAATGTGGAGATGGCAATTATACAGCCTCCTTCACCAATGTTGGCTGCTGAATTTCTACGTTGATAACAGAATTCACAATCTTTTTTACTGAAAACGCTATCACCAACTCATTATCTCCGATTTGTTGATACCAAGAAAGAAGTACACAAAGCACTTGCTAAAACAAACATTTCGGTTGGATCCAACGAAATATGTCATAGCGAGGTTAAAGGCAGCTTGATATTTACCAACTTTAGTCCCCACACAGACTTTATATTCCTGTATACCCGATTCAGTATCCTTAGCTTTCCAGCTGCCCAAGATACCCTTGGTGTCAGACTGGACTACAGAATCGTCATAGATCTCTTCATCCTCGCCAGCATTCACACCTGTGTAGATGCCTATCACCTGAAAAAGAGTCCGTTTATTCGTTTTTAAAGCCAGATGCTCTATTACCCCTGTTAATTGGTTTGTCAGGCTGAACATTATTCTGGAATCTTCAGATTTAACAAATTAATAGGATAGAACCTCATTATGTGATGCTTCTCCACCAATAATGGTTACGTACTGATAGTAGCCACCAATGATTAGACGATTTGTGAGGTAAGGTGTCTTGACCATTGACATGATATTATACTGGGTTGGTTCTGTCGAGAATCAGGCCAACCAGCTCCTGGTCGATGGAGCGTGGCGAGCCATTTGAGAATGCTGACTGCTCCAGAACATCGAGCTGAGATTGGATGACTATCTCTGCATCTTACCACTGGTGGTGACTTGTCTACCTTGACACCAGAAGTCAGGAACATTGCAAGTAGACCGGGGACTGCTGTATTCTCACTCTCTACCATGGCATAGACAGAGGCACCATTCTCTATTGAGAGGCTGCTATTAATGTAGAGATTCTGGTCATTCGGAAGGTGTGGGGCTGAAATCGAATCGGTCAGTTTAAAGTGTTGTTGCAGTGGGAAAACTTTACATCTAATCCTCGATAAACTAAACAAAATGAGCCAACTGGATTGAATCCGTTTATGTCAATAAAAGATATGACCAGAAATGCATAAACACATAATAATTATAACTAATGTTGATTGTGTTTACTTCGGCTGCATAATTTGCTTGCTGACTGAAATGCTTTGGGCGAATCGGTTTCGATTCAAATTAAACTGAACATCGAGAAACTGAATGGATGTGCTGGGTCGTTTAAAATACTCAGTAGACTAAAAGAACACACTTGCATTTACATTTACTTACATTCTCCTATTAGTTTCCTCGTGTTCTGATAGACTTGAAATAGTAAAACTCTGTAATGGTCAATGCCCGACTCATCATCATGGAACTGATAATTGACGCCCATCTCGGTGTCCGAGGTCTGGAAGCTGATGTCCTTTCTGGGTGACTTCCCATCAAAGATATAATCAAGTTCAGGAGGGGTGAGATCAACAAGATATCCATTAGTTGTGAGCTTAGCGGCGTTACGTGCGCCATTGGTAACCTGAATTGTGCTTCTGACTTGGTCTTTATGCCTCAGGTGGAAGTGGCCCCATTGAAACCCAGTCACACCCGCGGGGTCGAAGATGGACTCGTAGCTGTGGGCTACTTTATACTGGTCTTTCATCGCCGCTCTAAACAAATGATTTATAGCAGAAAAGCATCATTAATACCGAGTAGAAAGAATTCATGAACAAGAAATAAGTGTTATTTCTGCTACGCAAGGTCTTGTTCCATCTAAAACTATAGGAGGCTCCTTAAGAGTTCTTGTAAAATTGGTAAAGGCTATCACTCACTCGATCCTCGCAGACGCAGGCGGCAATATGGCTTGTGCAATGACCGACTCTGATGCTGCGCCTTTTAATTCCCGACAGCTTCTAAGACAATTTACAGTATCGCATTTTAATATATTGATAATATTTCATTAATTGCAACTCTAATTTCAAACAGTGACGACCATTTCTCTTTTCAAGTATCTCCTATTTATTTGAGAACTGGATAACAACACAGACAACATAGTAAAATATGTCAAGGCACAGCATCTTCTTATCGAGCGTCAATTCCGGCTGGTAACATTCGGGGCAAGGGCATTCTCAGTGCATGCCCCTCGAATGTGGATCTCACTAGGCCATGACCTGAGGAAAGAAACTGACCTTCCAAAAAAACTTGAAAACTTTCCTCTCTCGCGAGCATTTTGGAGTGTGAGCGCTTTTGAACATTGTATTCAGTGGGAAAGGCGTTATACCAAAGATAATTTCATTCATTCATTCATTCAATACTATACTCACGGTGCTACTTCTACTTGTATTTCTTCATCTATGATCCCCGACTCTGCATCCTTGAAGTTCCTGAACTGTCCAGATACTATGGTGGATAAGGAACTGATCTTGACGTCCCGAAATTCATTCAGGTTTCCATCTATGATGTCACCAGTTTCCGGTTTGGTCAGGTCAACCAACACTAAACAATTTAAATGGTGAGTTGTTTAGAAAGATCACCATTCAGCTCTGTCTATGTAAACTAGTGGGACAGATATCTAGAATAGACATAGCTTTATAAGTAGATCATGGTAAGAGGATATTCAACTGTGCGATTGTAAGCTAAAGCCACAAGTTATCCTTAAAGGGACTATATAACTGGGGCTGAATTTACCTATACATCAGTATGTAAGACATGTGATAAACGATTAGTGGTTAACAAGCTTTTTGCGCTGACCAATCGCTGGGCAGCAGGCCTGTGCTGGGGATGGATCATTTCGATGTCATGTCTAGGCTTAGCTGAAACAGCTGTGGATTCTGTACCGTATTTCCTGCACACAAAGGTAATTTCCTCAAGAGGTAGGATACTTACCACAGTCAGAACTGCCGTTCACATGCAGCCTGTTTACTCCACCATTCCAAGCAGTGACAGTGAAACAGTACTTCCCTTTGTGGACCAAAACTTTTTTGAATGGTTCGAGGTCAATGCAGGCACTGTGTTCGTGAGAGCTGATGAGGCTACGGTTGACAATATCCACTCCAAGAGGTGTTGTCCCAACTGAGAGTTCGATGGCAGTAATTCCCGATTCTGTGTCTTTGAAGCCAAACCAGTTTGCACAGATCTGAATAACAAAACTACATTGACCACACTCAGTAAATTTGATGACGTTAACATTAATAGTATTGAAAATTATGGATGAAGTACCGACGATAATGCCCTTGAGTAAAGTTATGACAACAGTTTGCATGAAATCATAATAAGTGTTTACTAGTTTGAATTATACTATCATTTACGTGTAGCAATTGTGATGTTTTAACTTAGAGTAACCAGCCTCTCTAATGTAAGAAAGGTGATCAATATACAAGACCCAACTAATCATCTTTCAATACCACGAAGTTATCATATGTTTCGTTGATAAGTGTTCATGTAGTACATCATCATGCATTTGATGTCATCTTAATACCATACCTTCTTATCATACTTAGTAAACTCCCAGTCCGCCTTAATCGTTTCCCCATCATAGACAGTGCCAGCAGTTGGTGGCGAAGTGTCAACCATTATGGGGTAGTCCGCCCTCCCAACAGTGTGCATGTCAACTGTAATTAAATGCCAGACATATCAATTGAATGGTCAAGCAAAATTGATGCCGCGAATGAAGCATTTCATTTGCAGAAAAATATATCCAGATCCTAAAGATGACATTCTGTTTGTATCTCGGAAAAATTAACTTGAAAATTTGCACCCTTGATTATATATATATATAACACATTCCCCTTGACTACAAGACAACACTAATAAAAATGTCGGGTTAGGTTAAAATTCATCCAAACAATATCTCACTTAAATATACCGTGCATTACACAACAGGATAGCCTGAGACGTAATGGCAATTACATGTATTTTATTTTCTGATAAAGATGTTAAGCTAAATTATGTTCATTGTAAATTCTTCATCTGGGCAAAAGGGCAAGAACTTCTTCAAAAGGGCAAGAACTCCGCATGATGCCTTTCCATTGGTTCTTCTTGGGTCTTACCATTATTGTAAGCAGATGCCCTAACCCACACTGGTATACCATCGGGCAGCTTGTGGATGAAAGACACGTATTCCATAGAACTTAGCAGTAGCCAGTCCAAGACCTCACACCCCTTGGTCGTTCGCCCAAGGCAGCCATACATTTTCTGAATTCCAGACTCCGGGTCGCTGGAGTAAATAAACCAATATTGGATATCATCATGATGGAAAACACATGTATTGACCTAGTACAATGGAACAATATGCATTCACAATTTAAAAAAAAACTATATACAGTAAGCTTAACTGAACCGTAAGGTCTAATGCCAGCCTAGCCGACTACTCGGGCTGCCGACCCCCCCCCCCCCCCCCACTCCCTCCCCTACGCCACTTTAGATGGAGGATCAATGGACGTTCCAAGACTATCAAATGACACTTCTCCACAAATTAACGGAAATAACTTTACCAGTATAAAGAAAAGTACTGGCGCTGTACAGCATTAATAACCATAGCGATGAGCATGCAAGTTGGCTGTGGAGAGCATGTTATACAAACTAATGTGAGCATGGCAAATTTCGTATAGCAAATCCTCAGCACATTGGTAAAATAATAGAGTGATGTCCACGAATCAGAGTCTTTCGAATAAATTATTATATAGTATTAATTATAAATAAATTTATTTGAAAGGCTCTGCTTTGCTTACCGTGCAGTGTGGTTTGCTTTTATCCAGTGGCTCGTTTCGTTATATTCGATCTTGAAGAGTTTGCCGAATATTGGGGGTGTGTTATCAATGATATAAGGTACAGAGTGACAGACAGTCATCGCCAGGGGGCCACCGTAGTCGGCCTTGTTGAATGCACGGATCGTCAAGTAATATGTTCCATCTAAAGGAGAAATTTTTGTATATGTTTTAAATACCTATATACTACAAGCAGAATTATTATAATCTGACCGGTGCCTCGACTTCAAAAAATTGGTGTGGTGCCATGAGCCGAAGTAGGCTGTTTAGTTCTCATAAACAAGTATACTTTGCACTAGCATTTGTCAAACTTTGTTCAACCTAATGCATATGACACCAAATGTGTTGGCCTTAAATTAACCTAGCACCAACACCAGGACTGAGACCCCCGCCCCTCTGTAGGTCGCCCAGAGTTACACTAACAATATCAGTTTGATTGTTATTCAAACGAAATTAACTATTTGAGGCCTTGATACATACAGCACAAAATGGGCCCCAAGATGCTTGCGGTGCCGCTTCTTCTATCGCCAGTTCTTACCTGCAAGAGGGTTCTTAGGCATAACAACTCCTAAATGTGTCCATTCCGACTCGTCAAACAGATGGTCATGAGGGTCATGATGGGACATTATACGCTCTTCGCAGAACTTCTTTCCAACAGCGAAGGTGTACCCTCGGAGGCCACTTTCTCGATCATAGAAGCCGTCCCAGTTGCCACCAACGAAACGGTTTGCTCGAGTGTAAAGGAGGTCTTCAAGTGGCTTTAAACCGTTAAACATAGTCTTAGCTCCAGGGCCATCGATTACTCTCCTATTGAAATATAAGTACATATATCATGCAACTTCATCAACACTAGGACTGGTATATCACTCCTCTCAAAAGGACCAATTATCGATTACACTGGTGATAAGTTTGCAATGTCATCTTTTTAGGGAGTGCTTTGCTTTGTAAAGCACTCGAGAATATGCCTTGCATAATCGAGCGCTATATAAATCCTCTAATATTATATTATTATTATTATAAGGTATATAACAAGAATATACTATCAAGAGTCAATCAGTTTGCCTCGTATAGTCTGATTCTGCTTACAGTGTAACTGTACTAAAAGTACTGTTTGTCTTACAGAGTTAGGGAGAACGTCACTTCCTTTTTGTCGTCTACTTCAGGATTACCCAGATTCAACGAAATACAACATCAATTCGAAATTTAATCAAACAACTTGTTTACCGATGATTTTTCTCCTTTTCGTCAACACCGACACAAAGTTTGCCCCATTTCTCTTTGTGGTTTGCAATCAACTGCTCACACTTCATGAACTCGAGGATGTCATCTGCTTTACTGTAGTTGCCAAGCGGACCTGGTTCAGGTATCGTGAAGTCAGTCAATATCCCTCGGGAAGCCGCAATTTTTCCGTACCCGAGCATGTTCTTGATGAAAACATTGATGTAGTACAGGTCGTTGTGCTTCAGATTGAGGTCCTTTCTGCTGAAGGACACAGTAGATCCAATGGCAAAGCGTTCAAAATAGACATACTTGTTGTCCTGAAAAGGGGATTATTGAGCGTTCGTCAATAAGTGCCTGTACTTTTAAGTTTTTAAGTTTTTAATATTTTATTTATAACATCTGCCAGCAGTATTCAAGTCTGCATTTTCAACAGACAATTAAAAAATTCATGAAACTTTAAGCTAATTAAGACAAAAAATAGCGGAGAACGATGCAATATGGCCTTACCTTTGTTAATTTATTATCAATACTCTCAATGCCCTCTAGCAGCTCACACGTCCCATTGGATCCATAGTCGTAGTTGAAGCTCATACATTTTTGTGGCACAAACTTCAGACAGTGTCTAGCGCATTGGTTCGCGCTGTGCACTTGCACGTTTTTCTTCGTCACACGCACTCCTGTCAGCCGGCCAACGACTGGCACCGTGAACCAGTCCTCGCCATCTCGGCCGGTTGCGTGTAGTGTAGCTGGGTTATCACCAGACCGACCTTGAAAAATGAAAGACAAAATGGTGTGATGCCAGACGTCTCTCATTTTGAACAACATTCAGCTCCTTCATCGGGAACTACATGTATAGTTTGTAGCGTCCCGGCGTACACACCCAGGCATACTGGTATGCAGTTTTGGCGTAAAACCTAAACCTTACTAACTTCGTCAAAACTAATTTCCAAACTAACTAACGTAACCAACCCGGTAACGCGATCATTTGTACTCGACCCCATGAGTGGTTGCGTTACCGTGGTTCCGCTGTACTTCATTAAAGTCTCACCTTCCTTCCTTTTTGCCTGGGACGAGAACTGCTTCCATGGTGACACCTGGTCGTCAAGAAGGCCTTTACCAAGCCCAAAGCCAAACAATTCACCATCTGTGGTTGCCACAGCAGAATCGTCAAAGCCTCTATAGGAACCTTCTATCACATGTTTGTTGCTGGTGATCAAGAAGTTGCTCGTTACCCGCAGGACCGGCAGTGTAACATCATAGGTTGGGATGGCGCAATCGACACAGGTCTTGGCACCTGCACTGTTGCTGCCGCAGAGGCGGAAATGGAGTTTGCGGCCAGAAGCTGATGAAAACACCTGCGTAAGAAATATTGAAATCATAAACATCATATTATCCCTATGCCTGAGCTCACAAGAAGATGGAGATCAAATACAGAATCCAACTTCGTGAAAGGGAAATTGTCAGAAGAAATTAACATTTGATATTAAAAGGCGAGGTTACGAGTTGAATAGGTGTGACACGACAGATTGAAACTGAGTTCAAATTAGGTAAGATACGTATACGATTTTTAAATAAGGTGCTATTTAGTTTCGTGTGTGTGTGCATGTACAATCTTAACAAGATTCTTGTAATCTTTTTGTGAGATTCTTAGATATGCGAATGCACTGTGCCGTGACAGTCATTAGAGTTTACCCCAAGTTTCTCTATTACCCGACGCTCCCTAGCTTTCTCCAATTTTACAATATCACGATTTGACAAACTGAACTTCCAGCGGTATTGCCTCCGTAGCCTCCGCCCATACTGGCGCGTTGTCTGGAAGCTGAGCAATGTCAATGCATTGAGAGTCACGATGCGATATGCAGTCAATCAAACTCGAGTGGCCTACCTCAGTTAATATAGTAGACTGTCCAGAGAGCTCCTTTCCTTTGTAAATCTCGCTGGTACCAGGGGAAAAACCAATATCGAGGTACAACTTCACTTGGGATTCATCATCAGTGGCCTTAGCTGATATCTCAACTGCTGGGTCAGTGTAGTCTCTCATCGCTAACTGGTTAACTACACAACGTGCGCTGGTGATAGATCGTTTCCCAGAATCGTTGTGGAGTGTCATGTTATAAGTTGTCCCCTGAAGAAGAAAGTAAAGCTAGCATATTTCGCTTCACCCATTCGGACAATTGTAAGGCCTACTTTTATGATCAGGAACTTGATTAGAAAAGTTTCGATTTTCATGAACATTACAAGGTTTTACAACATTATACTTGTACCGATCGATGCTTACCAATGCCCACTGAAACCATCGGATGTGCTAACGCCGAAATAGGCACAAATAGAACCAAGAATTTATGATTTATGTCTCTCTATAGACAACGTCAGTCCAAATTGCACGCGGTTGCTGGCAATTTAACAACAGCAAATCTCACATGAATAATTTCTCACATTTTAACAAAAGCTTCTCTCACATGATCATGAAGTAATGTAAACAACTCTCACAACAGTAAATCTCATAGGTATTGCGTACAAGTCTAACAAAAGCAAATCTCACAGTATTGTTAACAATTCTAACAAGAGCCAATATCATCACAGCAAGTACTCTATAATGATAATGCGTCTACATACCGACGGTTTTGAAAGGTCCTCCATAATGGCGGCCGAATGGTCGTTTTCTACAGTATGAGTGTCAAAGAGTGTCTTCCTTATGCTTGGGGACTGGTACCGAAACAAGACTGCTTTAAAAAGCGTTATTGTGACTGTCTTCACTACCAGTTTGATTCTTAATGTAACTATGGCGCTCAGACGCACTTGTAAGGGTATTAACACCAAGTCCATCCGTACACTGAAATAACATAGACATTAACCATTAAGGATGTAACATTTTACCAATACTAGGCATAATCTAATCAACCGATCAGGTCAACGTGTCTACCATCCTCAGGAAATCAGGGGTAATGTTCGCTTCAGCGGCCCAACATAAAACCCCGGAGACATTTCCCCTATTCTAGCCTCTCTGAAGGACAGGTGTATATCACCTTTAAGTAAGCATCCGAGATTTAACAGGCAACCTCGGTTCCAATACTTCTAATTTGCATCTAATATTGAAATGGCACACAGAAATCTTCGAGTGGAGATTGTAGTACCATCGCGGAGAATACAGTGCTTTCATATACAACCAATAAAAATGCGAGTTTCGATAGCTGTGCAACAACGATGATGAAATTCACAGAATCAAATGCTAGCCACGCTCTCATTGGTTGCAATTGCCATTGCGCTCGAACTTCAGCCAATGAGGAGTAATGACTCGGGGGGGGGGGGGTTGTGTGCACACCGGAGAAGCTAATATATGTGTGTCAACTGCTTAATGAGTACTTTTGTTCTTCCCTCGTTTTTTCGCCTTATCCGATAACACATGTCGAGTGCAATTAAAAGCAAAGACTGTCAAAGATATAATTTACCCTCACTTGACGATGAGTTAAACATTGTGTTTTGTACAGAGAGAATACATGATGAACAGTGCTGAATTAAACATTCACTTACGCTACATCCAAAGGAAATTTGTTGAAATAAGTATCAGCCATTGTTGGGAATCGCAGTTCACAGATTGATCCATCCAGCCTCAATTTCGCTTCAAGTGGGCATCTAGCACATACTATTACTTCGCCATAGACCAAAACCCCTGTGTATGGCGTGGCTATACCGTAAGCCCACATTTGAAGGATCTTTGCACCGATTTCTACTTCCACACCAACATATCCTTGGACTCCAAAAACTAAAAATGAATGAAATGTGGAACGTTATACAAAGTGTATTTTCAAAATGATATTCTTATTTGCGTGTAAAGCATGAGGAACATTGACAGCATGCAAAATTGGCGTGTAAAGCATGAGAAGATATGATAGCATGCAAATTAATGAGCATAGGTTAAGAAATTTTAAAATTTTCGAATTTCGTACAATAAAATTCCCTTACATACATGTGAGATACGATGCGTACTACAATGATATCAAATGATATATATAAAAGTATGACAAGTCCGAGTGGGATTCGTAATCGTCAAGTAGAGCACTTAGATGGGCGAGATTTCGGTTTCGACGCACTGTTTTATTGAGAATGTCAATCATACAACTCTATATTTTTTAAACTTCTATTCTAAAACCCTTGGTTTCAATGTTACATTTATATATATGTTTATTCGTACTATAAGTACAGAACGATTGTGAACGTGCATGAAAATTTTGTGCGGGTGCCAACAAAAAACAGATATAACAGATGATCAACATTATTAGACAATCGTCATGTCAAACCACCAACACGTTTTGCTGTTCTTCCTTGGTGATACGAAATAACTCATGCCTCTTTAATTTATGCTTTGCTTGCAACGATGGTTACAAAAATGTTTTTGAAGTGATATCACGACAAATTTGGTAAGTAACATGATGAGTTAAGAAAGACTTACCAAACTCGCAAGGTATGATCCAAATCATGAATGGTATTGAGTACCTAAAGAACTCCATATAATTTGGTCCAATCTTAAACCGCTGCTTCAGATGCAAGTCGCCCAGGGCAAACTCTTTCATGTTGCCTGAGAGGAAGGCGTCTATCAGATCATCGTACTGGGAAAACAAAAGAAAAAAAATGATCTAAATACGACAAACAATTAATATGAAGGGACTGTATTGCCAGCAATCCTATTATAATACTGATCTTTTCAGTATAAAATCGAGATTGTGCCAGTAGCACAACATTTTGGTGGAATCGTACAGTGCAACATCTACCCACATACCAGTGGCCTAATAAAGTCAGTCAAACGATTCCTGCACAACTATATGACATATTGAATATCTAAAACTAGAACACGCGTTTGCACGGGAACACGTTATTCATTATCATATATCAAAAAGCATGCACTGATCACCATGCAAAATGTGCGTGTAAAGCATGAGGAACATTGACAGCATGCAAAATTGGCGTGTAAAGCATGTGAAGATATGATAGCATGCAAATTAATGAGCATAGGTTAAGAAATTTTAAAATTTTCGAATTTCGTACAATAAAATGCCCTTACCGCGCCTCAATCGGTATCGAAGCAGTTGAAGCTTTATCAAGTCATACGTGAGTTTATGAATGGAACCCTATTGCAGACTCAATTTCCCACATGTTCATCAGGCCGAGTCTAGCTTACTGGGCCCGGTTGTTCAAAAGCAAAAAAGTCCCGTTATCCCCAACGGTTACGTTAAGTATCCTCAACGACGTTATCTCTTTCAGTCAAACCCGTTAAGATTTTCACCTTAAGACTTAACGACTCCGTTAAAGCTAACGTGGTTTTGAACAACTCAGCCCTGATCGGCGCCGGACTTTAATATAAACAACAAATGAGAAGGTTCATTTTCACCGCACGAGAAAATCTAAAACATAGTGCGAAACGTTGGTAGTGCGAAATGCCCTTTAACTTACAATGGCCTCAAAGAGTTTTCTAATATCTTGCAACAGTTTGAAGACAATGACAGGGTCGAGGTTCTGCATATCAATCATGGCTGCGATCTCTCCGATAGTCATGCTGGCCAACTGAGCTCCGAGAAGGTCGACTCCAGCATTTGTTAAACCGGCCCCAGGTGTGAATAGCTCATTGGCTCTGCCTGCGATTGAGTTCACCTTTCCCAGCATTGCTTTGATGGCGTTCGCTGTTCAAAGTTGGAAAAGAGACATTATCTGTTACTGTAAACTGCAAAATTTCCTTGCCTGAAGGCATCAATTAGAAAACAACTTTGTAGACGAAGATCAAACAGTCCGCTGTCTCACTATGAAGTACAAGCAACGATTGTAGACTATTTGTATATGAATCTCAATGCCTGCAGCAAGATTCAAATGACCATCACTACCTATCATGTACATGCCAGTTGCTATTTGCTTTTGAAGCGTAGGCTTTAAAACTAGGCTTCTCTCAGGTCACCTACCTCCTTCTACTTGGAGATCCCCGGCCACTATTCTGTTCCCACTAACAAAACTCCCGACCCCTTGACCTGCAATTGCTTGCAACTCTTCACGTTGACTCTCCTTGAGCTTAAGATTTTTCGTGGACAGGCCAATCTTTGGTAGTTTCTGAAAAAGCAAATAATTGACATAATGATACGATTTCTTTTAAAAAGAACAAAGTTTTAAAATATCAGGGAGATTAAAAACTCTTCACCTCCATCCTTCCCCGGCCATCCTTCGTAATCTCTGCAAGCGCCGAATAATCTCTTGCAAGTAGACAAGTTTAATTTACACACCTTTAATTACCTGGAACAAAAGATGCAACCAGCCTGGTAAAACCACGCACTTCCCTGCAAGATCTCGTGATATTTGAGTGGTCGCTCGCAGTTGAAGCATTATTTTGAGTCCTACCTACCTTTTTTAGCTGCTCGAAATATTCCTTTATTTGCTTTCCAGTCTTTCCTCCTTTGACCAGTGATTTGGTGATGGACCAAATATCCTTGGCAGTGTCGATCTTATCCTTATTTTTGTCGTACTTATCCTTCAGACCTTTGACCTGATCCTTCAGTTTCCCACTGGAAATATTATATCGAATGCTTCAATGGTTGCTAAAATACCGCAGTTTGAGAACATTATTCAGAAAGCAATGCGACTTCACGTGACTTAAAGAGTGTGAAAAGTAGATAAACAGCGTTGGATCGTCAGGGACCACTCTTCACAATGATAACACTCAGAACGGTAGCGTATGTCTGCTTTTTAAGGTGGAAGACAGGTTTCGAAGAGACAAAGCTATGATAGACGAGGTAAAAAGGAATGTATTTTGTGGATGTGGGGTTTGAAGTATGAAAGTCGATTTACAAGTGTCGCATGAATGAATTCGTGACGGACACAACATACTTTATTCAAGATGATCAAGGCTTTCGAAACCTGCAGATAAACATGCACGATGGTGAAAAACCGTTTCATATTGATACTCACATGTCTAAAGCCCTCTTCATTCGGTCCAATTCCGATTCTACGCCAATGTTCTCCACACTTCTCCTCTTCCTTGTCGGACAGTCGAACTGTTTAAATGACGCTTCCTTCAGGAACTCATAATTTCCACAAGTCTTCTTCTTCGTAAATGGATTCTTCCAGCACCAATCGAGCTCCACGCTGGCCTTGAAGGTGTATCCCGTGTTGTAGACACGGTACTTCACCGACAACATGCTTCCTATTGCCTTGACCTTTTGTTTTCCTGCAAAGTGTTTTAAAATGATAATTTTATTGTCCAATTGATTCGTTCTCATTTCCTTTGTTTGTGACACTCTTTTGATGACTTTAACGCAGCACCGCAGTCGGTTTAACAAATGTCCATATTTTGTATCTGGTAACATGAGTGAGTATACCTTGGTTGTGGCTTCATATCCTTGGATGATACTTAACAATGCGCAAATATAGAGTCCAGTTTAGATTAAGCAGACTAGAGGCTACCTGTCAGTAACTTACCGTCAACATCAACACCTAGTGGCACTACGTATGCCTTATTCTCGAGTCCGAAGTGTAGTTCATTCTTACACTGGTCAAAGTAGAAGTAGAAGGACATCTTGACTTTACTGACATGGAGGTCATACTCAAAGCAGCATTCAATGCCTAGGCAATTAGACTTGAGCTGACAATGGTTTTGCGTGAAGGTTGGCAGGGAAACTCCAGTGCAAGCTGTAAGACAATTTTGAAGGCATCAAAACAACCAGGTAGAACAATTGAACTGAACTAAGCAGCATATTTAAGCAGCACTGGTGAAGCAACGTGTCTCGGAGGAGAATTAAACTGATGTTACACGACTGATTGTCAATTTGAAGTCACGCCCGCTTACCACTGGACAACTGGGCTTTGCCAACTCTATTAAAAGTAGATTTTCTTAACAGCTTTAGCCCAGGTCCTTAAAATCTACCTCCTTCTCCATACAAATTCTCTTCTTATTGCCCATCTGACAGAGAAGTTGATATCGGGAGAAAACATTTTGACCATTCGACTGTCCAGGCCTACTTACATGTGGTTGACTTCTTAATGATGCAAGGCTTTGGCTTGAAGAAATCCAGTCCAACACCAAGGATATTGTACAACACGGAACCATAGTTCTGAGCACTTGGCCATGAGATGCTGAAGCTTCCAGGCAAACCATTACAAAAAGGTATAGGCATACTGTGCTTCTTAAGGATCTCTTTTGTCAAGCATGCGCTGTCCAGGCAGAGTTGTAGGTCAAGGTCAACAACGAATTCCTTCTTGTCGTTTGAGACATCGATGGTGTAATGGATTTTGACATGGCCAATCGTCAGCGTTTGCTTCGTGCCTGGAAGATACAGCCAAACGTCAACCGGATTGCTGCCGAGTTATTACAACACCATTCATTCATATTTTTGATTGTCTCTAGTTGATTCTTAGCTCTTTAATGTTAAAACTGTATATCTATCTCTAAATTATACTTATTGTGTAAGATCTAGTTTAGACCTCAGATGCCCCTTTTCATCATAAGCTGTGGTTTAAGGTATCGACTTACCGAATGTGTAGCCTGTCAGTGACCGGTTGTAGTGAGCATTCTCGAATCCAATTGACAGGCTAAACTCGCATGGGTCCAAGATCGCCCAAAACTTGAAGTTTCTCTTAACGATCTGAGAAGAAATTAATAAAGTAGTTCATACACAGCAGGATAGGTGTGTGCCGCCATTGCTGCAACACCAAGAGGGAAGTTACTTTTGCAACTGCAAAGCTTTTATCAAGGTATGTCAGCCAGCTTTTTCATTCAAATTCTAGGCCTGTGCAAGCTTCTTAAACGACTTTAAACTACACCTGTATTTCTTGCAGGCTATTCTAAGTGAGAGTTGGTCGTAGATGCGCATTCCAACATTTTCATGATGCGCATGCGCTGCCCAAAGTGACATAAATAGTGTACGGAGATATCAATATGGTCACAGAAATAATGAAAACAATAAACATAAAAATATGATGTGTAAAATACGTTTTAAGGGTTTAGAAGTGAATAAAGCTAGATTTACAAACCAAAGACACCCACCTTTAAATCCAGTGAAGCACAGCACTTGATTCCAGTACAATATTCCGTCAGTTCACATTTGATCCCAATAGGTAGCTTGTCAATCTTAACATAAGGACACACGGCTGATGAACTTGCTGGTGGAGTACATTCCCCTCCGATTAGGGAATCCTGAAATGTACAAGGACAGGTCTAAATCTGATGCTACTGTTTCAGCACTAAGAACTTACAAAAAAGTGAAAGTAACTGTTGCCATAACCGCTTAAATCGTACTGCACAATGGAGGTCAATATAAGTTAAACCCTGAACACGAACTTGTACTTGAGCCAAATGTATGAGTGGGAATTAGGAGCAACTCTAAATAGGGATGATGATAAACTGGTTAGAATAAAAAATATGTTAATCATACAATTCTTACCATATCAACGCCCATTCTGTTCATGACTAGTGCACTTGCCAGCTTTTCTCCACCAGCATTTATACGGTCAACTGCAAAGAGACAGAATGTTAATTGGTCGTCCACGAGATCATAAACAGGAGAGTTTGTCTAGTAATATAGTTGTACGAAAAACTAATATAGTTACACAAACAACTATGCATTTTACATACTTATTCGACGGTTTCTTTGGGATGTAGCTTTCTGGTTACTCACATGAAGGCCATTTAAATGTTCCATCCTTGTCACAAAATGGTATTGGCATCATGGCTTTGTTGATGATTACAACATCAGGAAGACATGTGCCATCAAGGCAAAGGACAGCTTTCAATGTGAAGATGAAGTCACGGTTGTCTGCAGTCTTGTCAATGGTGTATTTTAGCGTCAATTTGCCAATTTTCTCCACAAATTCCTGACCTGAAAGAAGGAAGACCGCGAAATTCAATGACGAAGTGTGAACAACAATTGGACACTTCAAAGTTTCCGAATTATTGAATGATTCCAGCAGAGGCTACCAAATCGAACAAAATTATGTATTTCCAAGATGTCCGTGCATAATTGAGCGGAAGGGACTCTTCTTTTCTTCAAGATTACTTCTCAAATCTTTCATTTTTATAGTTTAAAAGAAAAAAATAGAAAATTTCCACGACCTCTTTGATTCGCCTAATTCTCACAACCGATATCCGCTGGCAGAACAGCAGAAACGAAATATTGAGCTTTATGGTGGGATATATGTATCAAGTTTAAGTGAAAGCTACAAAGCCAATGAAAATGAGCAACTCATACCAAATAAACTTGCAGACAATGTCTTCTTCATTGTCCATTTCTCAAATCCAAGTGAGAAAGACAGCGTGCAGGGGTCGATCAGGATGAAGGCTTTGAATGACCTCTTGATGATCTTGAGATCGAAATTCAGGCAGGCTTCGATCCCTGTACACATTTCCATCACGTGTAGTGAGAGACCGAAGGGAAGTGTCTTGGGCAGGGTGAAGTGCGGACATCTCTTGTTGTTATCATTGTTGAGTGGCTTACAACCTGATGGTTCGAGGACCTTGGCGTCAATGCCAATCCTGGTTAGAGCTATGGCGCTGGCCTGCTCCTTCCATTTTCTGGCTGTAGAGAGATATGATAAAATGCAAAGCACCGAAAAAAGATGAATGTATAAGATGTCTCCGTGACGGGAGGAGCCTTAATACAAACACACAATGGTTCCCAATAAGGTTGTTGTTTGGTACATAAAGGAACAAAAAGAAGGACCGAAATCATCATAGAAATTAATCTTCCAACAACAGCATTATGAACTTTGTAGTCAGCATGAAAATTAAGCATTGTTGGAGCATGATAAGTTTGCAGTCAGCATGCAAATTATATTCGTGTAAATGAATGACATCGAAGGAATTCATATTCAGATCACTTCTCCACAACAATTCGTACTATTTAGCCTTTACATATTATTTTTTTACAGTTAATATCAAGATTGTAACTCACGATCCTGCCAGATGAGCCGAGATGGCAATTTGATATCCTGGTTGCAGATTGGGATGGGTATCTTGGCTTTATCCAACAGGACTATAGGAGGAATACTGATGGAGAATTTGTCCAGTTTGACTGAGAATTTTACAGTCAACACAAAGTTCCTGTTGTCTGCGGTCTTTCCAATCGCATACGTAATGTTGATGGTGGAAGCAATGTTCTTCTCGACTGGTTCCCCTGAAATAGCAATGTCATGAAGGATATAACAAACAAAATGCTACAAAGCCAGGTGTTAAAGTAAACTTTAGTACCAGTAGGAGAACAAGTCCCACACGATTGCTCAATTACTGTTCAGGGAATCATGGTGAGTGAAACCCAAGGCGACCATACTTATATTCCACTGCTTGTGTCTAAGAGCCCATCACAGTAACTGGTTGATTGTCCTTATTGAAGATCGTTTTCTAGAACGTTAGAAAATCTTTGTAATATTAGCTACTAGATGGATGTTTGTACATTAATAAAGCAGAACTGAAACTACTTACCCCATTTGTAATATTAGCTACTAGATGGATGTTTGTACATTAATAAAGCAGGACTGAAACTACTTACCCCATTTATAGCTGAAGAGAGTATCATTAAACATCCACTTCTCAAATCCAAAGGAGAAGACGAATTTACACGGATCCAAGAGAGCCCACGCCTTAAATGACCATTTGGCAATCTTCATGCCGACATCAATGCAGCATTCTATTCCAGTACAGTACTTGCTCAACTTGCATCTTGCAAAGCTTGGCAGAGTTGGAAGACTGAAGTAGGGACAGGTTGCTCCAGTTGGAACAGCACATGTTTTGCCCTTGAAGAAATCGTCTCCGACACCCAAAAGGTCCTTCGTGGTCTCTAAGGCCTTGCTGTACAGCCAGTCCTTCATTTTGGCGGGGTCAGCTGAAAAAGATCAAGTTAGTGAACCTTCTTTACCAGTGACTATAATCGTCTAGCTTCCTTACTATGGCAGGTATAGTGATATCTGCTGCAGCTAATACTTTTCCGGTATTGGTGATATCAATAAATTTGTTTTCGTGAAGTTACATTTGCCCACTTTTAAATTACAGTAGACCCTCTCTATTAGGGGTACCCTTAGGACTAACCTGGGATGTCCTTTATAGAGAGGTGACCTGATTACAGAGGTCAATTTGAAAGGAATTGACAGTTTCGGGACTAAAACAAGTGTTCTTATTAGAGAGGGTGTCCTTAATAGAGAGGTGTCCACGAAGAGAGGTTCCGCTGTTCTTCAAAATACAAAATGTCATATCATCATACGAACCTGATGGCCAGACTAAGGTGCCATCATCGGCGATGTATGGCATGGGGACCAGAGCCTTGTCCAGCAGTTGTATGGAAGGTGTACAATGTCCATCAATACAGATGCGGATGCCCACAGTTGTGACCAGTAAGCCGTTTTCATTTGTCTCAAGTTTGTAAGTCACTCCGAGAGCATTCTTTATGAAGAAGGTGTTTTCTTGGCCTGAAATATCAAAAAACGTTTATAACGCGGGGTCAGGTAAAATGTGATTGGCATTAATTGAATCGAACAAAATGAAAACAAACAATGATCTAAATGGGCAACTATCATCTTAAACAAGACCATGGCTGATATGAATAAAGTCTAGCAAATGCTTTTACTTCAATTTTGTACAGAAAGGTCTGGTGTAAATGTACATCGAGTTTTAGATAAAAGCATTTGCTAGTCTTTATTCATATCACCACATGTTCGACTGCCTCGAGGATTATTGCACTTCTACAAACGACAATGATCATCGGCTTATCATAACGTAGAAAAAACACTTTAAATTTCACTTACCAAAGTTTTCGAATATGTACTTCGTCCACTCCAATTTCTCTACGGCAATTCGTATTTTATAATCCTTTGGATCGATTTCCATCAAGACTTTGAAATCATACTCAATAGACAGTAGCTTGAACCTGACGCACGCTTGTATGCCCAGGCAGTTTGGTTTGGTTATCACCCGGATCGTATTGGTCAACCATTTTGGCATTTTGAAGGCACAGGCTACAGAAGGCAACGAAAATATAATTTTTTAATTAGGGTACACACAACTTCCTGACTAGAGGAAAATTAATAAAGTTGTTTGTGCAATCGATCGATTTTAAGCGTATTTCTATCATTCTTAGCAAAAATCATTCACATGAGAGATTAACTCTTTCCCTCTAAGATTAGGCTATCTTTTCCTAAAAATGAAAATAACTGACAGGAACAAGCATTGCTATAGTGTAATATCTTACACTAGCACTTACCATTATTTGCTGGTTCTGAAGACGGTAGTGGGCAAGGCTTAAGCTCAAAGAAGTCCTAAATATATAACAGTCAAAATGATGCATCATTTGTTAACAGCAAAGAATAACCCTGGTATAGTATTTCCTAACCAAATTATTGCTGCTGGGGAAAAGTTTCACAAACCAAAAAGCAAACACACGTCAAACGGCCAGTTGTTCACAAACTTGTGTCAAGTTAAAGTTAGTAACAAGTCTTCCGAACAACCAGGCCCTGCTACAAAATCATAGCTTGGTGCAAAACAGCCTGTGAGACTTGATCAGAACTTTAGACTGCCAAGAGCCGAATGAGAACAAGTCGATTGGGAAAAATAAACCTTCGGTGTTTGTTTTCATATTTCAGCACCAGCATTCATTGCCTCGTAATACAAGGTCATGTATTGATGTGGTCCTCATTTCTTTTCTACATGTGCTTTAGTCTTATTAGTGTAGCCTGTTACCTTACCATATTAAGGTCCAGGCGCCTCATGATGGCATTAGTGACTGATCCACGCAAGAATCTGAAGCTATCCAATGGTGCACCTAACAAAGAAAAATGTTCGATAAGTACACGACCCATCACAAGTTGGTATTTACTGATACATATCAGCTTATACAAATTTTTCTCGTTAGTGTAAGTTCTTGGATTTTAATACAGTGATCATTACAACCCATTGCGATTTGAATTCAACTTCCTGACCAAAGACATTTCAATCCAGGCAAATGCATTGGATTGAGATATAAATGTATCACTTCTTTTACTTATTTTGTAACTTCTTCATTACAATTTCCACGTAGGTTCTCTCTTTTTCTTGTTATTAAGTTAATCTTTTCATTTGTTAATTAGGTGTTTGTTTTATCTATTTGCTGTACTCACCCAGCTTCCAATCCGCATTGTAGAAAGATTGTGGGATTTTGAAATCTTCTAGTGCGAATAGTTCCACAATTTCATCGTACAGCTTCATCTGCATGCTCAGGTCGATTGATAACATCTTAGTCGCGTCAATCTTTGTCACTTTAAAACTTTAAAATGAGATAAACGGTAAAGTATTTAGAATGTCATAGTTTTTTAGTCAACTGCTTGCACAGACACAGAATTGAGTTTATGACAAACCAGAGAAGTCTTTTGCTAAGGAATAATTTTACATTGTCTACGTACTATGATTATGTGGTGCAGTTGTGCTAACTTTGTTGGGTTTTACGCTCTTAAGTTAAAAGTTGCCGTTGCTACGTTTAGTACAGGGCTAGAAAAATGACACTGTCTGGTGGACACAATCCATCCAGTTTGTTGCTTTAATGTGTCGCTTACTTATAACGTTAACTTGCTCCAACATTGCTTTTTTCATATCTGTCAGCAAGGTCAATCATTGTTCTTAATACGTAACTGACATAAAGCACTGTACTGTAATTACGATAACATAATAAGTAATAGTGACGTGTTCTGTTGAGAACAACTTACATCATATTGAAATACTTGGAAATCTTCAAGGTCATTCGCTCTCCCCAGAAACCATCATCCAAGGATCTATCATAGCTTTTCCTCTCAATGCCAGCAGAGAAGGACAAGGGCCTGACAATCAGCCAAGCTTTCAACCATTTCTTGACCACTTTGAAGTCGAGCTCCACGCAGCAGGTGGCGCCCATACAAAGGTCATCAAATGTACACTGAACTGCACTTGGAAGAGATGGCATTGTCAGGTGGGGGCAGCCTGGAAGTTGAGACATGATTGAATGGACACTACTATAGATCACTTTTTCTGATAAGCTGTTACTGGCCGGCATAGTTATGTGATACAGATAGATCGGGAGTAAGAGCAGATGTAGTCAATTTCTCTATCGTGTTATCTTACTGACCAGGGACTGTTTTCCATTTCAGTGCCTCTTTCTCATTTGACATTACACATGCCATGCACATCTCCTTTTCATTACGTATCTGGCATTTCCTTACATTTTCCATGCATGTTCCCCTCATGTTACTCGTGAGATTGACATGATTATCACTGTATCTCAGCGAGTTAGGACCTGGCTTAAGTTCCTGATCATACTATACAGTAGTGTCACTTTGTGGACGATGACGAATTCACTGAATTCATTCATGTAGTGTCTGTTTGTTTACAAAAAAATTCGTTTTCCTAGTTCGTTTGCGATGTGGAAATTCGCTAATATTCCGTTCAGCCCGTTTAACAAATTATATTCATTGTGAGCGCAAAAACCGGATGAACTTACGCTCTTTGTTAATAGCGTCGATGTTGCTTTTTGGTACGCACAGACCACCATCGATGACGTCATCGAGGCCAAGGAACTTCTTGGTGGCGTCCCACACGTAATCACCAGTTTTTCCTGTCACACCTTGCACATTCTTCTTAAAGTCACTCCAAGATGGGAAAGGGAACTTGTACACCGCGTTCTTGTTCACAATTGGTATGGGGAACATGTAGTCTCGAAGGATGGTGACGTAGACAGGCATGTATTCTGATATTGTGGATTCCAGCCGCAAATTGATGATGAAGTACATCTGTGACTTCGCAATGGAAAATCTGGAAGAGAGAGCTTATAAAGTTTGACTCAGGCGGACAGACAGAACATCACGGCATCAAATTGACGATGAAGTACATCTGTGACTTCGCAATGGAAAATCTGGAAGAGAGAGCTTACAAAGTTTAACTCAGGCGGACAGACAGAACATCACGGCATCAAATTGACGATGAAGTACATCTGTGACTTCGCAATGGAAAATCTGGAAGAGAGTTCTTACAAAGTTTAACTCAGGCGGACAGACAGAACATCACGGCATCAAATTCGGAATAACAACATTTTGTAAGCATCAAAGAAGATCAGGGTGAGAGGGCTCGTTTGGTTTGGTTCCTACATTGTTGTACTACAGTATACAGAAAGAAGATGCAATGAGACCCTGCCTTGAAGTTAGTTTGCAAGGTATAGTCTTTGAGAATATTTAAAAGTAGCTCGGTTAACAATTAAAACAAAAAATACGAACTATTCTATTCGCCTGTGTCCTTAGACTAAAGATCGAAAGAGAAAAATGCCACGTTTGAAATACGTACATCAACTTGATTGCGGATCCAAGGGGTGCGATTTCTTCCTTTCCCCACTCGTAAGTGAAGAGGTAACGGTTGAATCGCCACTTCTCGAAACCGATTGTCAACTGGTAACTGAATGGATCTATTGTCACGAATGTTCTGAAACTTCGCTGCATGAAGCCTAGATCGATACTGATGCAGCATTCTATCCCGCGACATTCAGGCTGGACAGCACAGTTCATGCTACTGGACAGAGTCGGAAGGGTTATCTTGAAGTCTTTAATAAAGGGACATGCTGCAATAGATTTAGACCAAGGGTTATATGCTAGTACATTTTAATGCACGTATGGTTCAGGGAATGTAACAGAAGAGTTAATCAGTATGAACAAACTGTTACTTCCAACCGAAAACATTTCAACCCAAGATTTCAGAAAACCAATATTCCCAGAAGGATTTCACTAATAAGTCTCCATTCCATCTTCGTGTTACGTTAATTGAGCATACACCGAAACACCACATCAATATAACTATTTCTGCAAAATGAAAAACGACCAAACGTATTGTTTTGAGATTAACAATATCTGAGCTTCAGAATGACGTTTTTGATCATTAGCTATCATTTGGCATTGGTGTAAATTTGGAAAAACGTACGGTTCTTCACAGGCTTTTGCTGATCAGGACAGAGTCCCTCAACACCGATAATAGACCCAAGGCCAAGCATCCTAAGTGGTATCATCAGAGCTAATCCAGCAGCCTGGGTTCCGAGCTTTTTCATGTACTTTTTCAGGGAGTTGATATCAGAAGGCAGATTAGCAATGCCCTTAGCCAAGTCACATTGCAGTTGTGGAATTTCCGTATTGTCCATGAACTTTATCTTGTGGTCACAGATGCCATTTTTCTCGAAAGATACACACAATTCTGCGTTCAAGATGAAAACCTTCCTTTCGCTAATCTTCTGAATGGAATACCTAGTGAAAAGAGAAATCATATTGGTTTTGACACCTAGGATTTTCATACTGCAGCCATGTACATAAACACCCCTGTTAATACTACTGCGGCCATAAGATAGGACTCAAGTCCCAATGGACCTTCCCTTCTTGTTCATGATGTTAAGAAACTGTTACAGTCACAAACTCCAATGGTTATTGGGAATTACAAACAAATTAAATGGAAAAGTATATAAGTCTCTTACATGTGGCTATTATAAAGATTATAAACAAACTCTGACCTAGTAACTTACTTGACATTGAACATATTTAAGATGCTGAAATCTTCAGTTTCCCCTGAAATAAACAAAACGTTTAATAAAAATCACGACGACGACACGAGTGAAGACAGACAATCTATCAATAAGAAGGACATTATATTTTGCTGGGAAAACTGCTGATGTGTGTATTATCTTGTACTCACCCCAATGATATTTCAACAGTGTGTAGCTGTAGGTGATTTTCTCGAGCCCAGCCTTGAAGATAAGATCACAGGTGTCCAAGGTGATGTAGAAGTGGAAGGAACGGGTGTAGATTCCATAGAAGTCCACATCGAGACAACACTTGACTGATGTACAGCTTTCGTCGAAGTGACACTTGACATAATCAGGAAGTCGGGGAAGCTTGAAAAGGCTTAGTTTGCAGTCTGGAAGCAAAACGAAAAGGATGGTGTAACATAATTTCTGCTCAGATATAAAATCCAGAAGGTTTCCAAGAATGCTGGTCACATAGTTATAGTTCTAAAGGTTTATAAAATCATTTTCGATTATACCTTTCATCAGTTATATAAACTCGCCCTATACATTTGTGATTTTATTTACAATATTAGAAAAGATCATGTCCTGCAAATGCTACACTTGTGGGCAATATACACGTTATCATCAATTAAATCAGGAATAAATGTAAGTATTAAATAACTGTCTTTGTAAAATTATGCATTAAAACAAAAGAAATGTAATACGTTTGTGGTTAAAATAAATGTGTCTTTTTCTGCTAGAAATGCAGCAAAACTAAAAAAATGATGATCACTCACTTTCCAAAGCAAACTTATTTTGCACTCACCGTTTTTCCAACCATTCACTGCAGGAGTGTAAGGGTCATTGGCACTGTCACATCCGGGTTCCTGCAGGTATTCCTTGATGCCAGTCTGTTCAAGAAACATGTCAATGCCTGCACCAACGATGGCCTTGCCAAGCACCATGCCTTGGGCCTTCATATAATCCTTCAGGGTCGAAACTATGGGAGTAGTAGAGAATATCAGATATGAAAACAGAAAACGCTATCATTCGTCACTCTCAAATGCAGCCTGATTTCATTGTTGGAATGAATATTGTTAAGAGCGTAACGAAGTAACTCCATCTCAGCTGTGAATGTCAATACAATTTCTTCGATAAAATTTATTCTTTTTTATTCATCAATATTTTATATACAATTCAGTGTCAGTATACAAATACGGTTGTGTAAAGCATGATCACTCGAGCATGATAAGCGTTACACTCACATCATGAAAATTACCATCATGTTTGGAAATGGGTGCTATCAATACATCCGTTGCCAATCCTTAAGGTGAAATGATGCCCCACAACTGGTTTAAAAAGGAACTTAATTTCACACGACTTTCAAAGATTTCGTATCTAAACCAGCTTTATCTCCTGTCGGTCTTGTGCATCAACCTACCTTTGAATGACTTGGCAAGAGCAACCATGGCATTAGCGTCACACAGAGGCACAGATTTATCCTTGAACACCTCTATGCCATTCTCATCAGGGATACAGATAGATTGTCCCTCTATTTGTAGACAGATTGAGATCTTCATGTTCAGGATCACATTAGTTCCACTCTTCTTCATTGAGTATCTGTGAAACAGATATCGGACAATGACAAGATATGGTCGTTCCTTAGTTATAAAAGGAGCTTTCCGCCTATGTCAGCTTGCTGTTTTTCTCTTAAGACAAGCATACCAGAATTTGTAAGTTGTGGTGACATAATTTCTATCCAGCCGCGCTGGGGGCTAGAGGAGTGACCGAGCAAATGGAAAGTATACGGTGTTCAAGTGACATAGAGCCGTGGGTTTTTTAACGACAGCCTATTTGTAACGTATCGTCACACTTCGAGTTAATGAATAACTTCGAATAATTTAAGGTATGAAACTTACGTCATTACTATTGGTGCTGGATCACCATGACCAACGGATATAGTTGACACCTCTCCTAGATAAAAAAAGAGGTTTGATAATCTAAAATATCTACGTTATGGACATGGAAAGAAATAATGTTGATACAGAGATTCATGTCAGTTTTTTAAAAATTTATTTGTAGTTCAGTGAATTCGCCAGAAGACTGATTCATTGCAGGCGGAACCTCAGTCTATGACTTTTTGAAGAGGAAACGTTCGTGCAAAAGGATAATTATGACAGACCTACCCCAATTATAATATCCGAGTTTTGTCTTCTTCACCTCTGGTCCAAATTTTGTCTCGATTGTGAATTCGCATGGGTCGAATTCAAAAGATACATCGAGGTACTTGTGGATAGTCTCGGTCACAAAGGGAAGCTTAAAGGGAAGATGGAGGCAGCAGCCTGCACCGAAGCAGTTGTCTGATAATCGGCATGTGAGTTTATTTCGAACGCTCTGTGGCAGCAACCTCAAGTTGAGACTCCATGGACAGGTTGGGGCCGGTTGCGTGTTTGTGCAAGCGTCGTCACTCAAAATTTTCTGAAGTATAAGAATAGTGTAGAACATCCAGATCACGAATTAAAAGGTGCAGAATCCATCAATGACGACAATATCAGAAAATGAGCTGCTAAAGAATCTCCAATGTACAATGTAATTTATCTTAAATTTTCGGGACAATATTCTTGCAAAATGTCAACCGATATCATTGCTTTGTTTGTTGCCTTTGACATTTTAATAGCTGCCTGTAACCTAACCTTTGGAGAAATTTACTGATGCGTAGAGGAGTGTACTGATATTTCTAAATCATATATAAGCTTACGTTTGTGCATACAGTGACTTACATCAAGTTTAAACAACTTCAGGATGTAGTTGAAGGCAGCCCTGTTCATCTGTCCTCCAAGCTCCTTGAGGAACTTTCCGAGTGACCCATCTCCAGGTTTGAACGCATCCAGTGAAAAATTTGAATTACAAAGAGGCTGTGGTATCTCCTTATTAGTGAGGACAGTGACATCTATTGGGCAGTCGTTAGTAGCAAGGCACATCTTAATACCTAGGCTGACGACGAAGACCTTCTTCGTGTCATCTCTTCCGATTGTGTACCTATGAAGAAAGTGAATGATTTTCAATACAGTTGATGGTAAACATGATTAGGCTATATTTTCTTTTGGCAAAAATGAGAAGATCCAGACAGAGCTGTAATTTAAAAAAGATGGATGTACATAACATTATGGTAGCCAAGTCCTAAAGGGCTTCAATAAAAAAACTCACTTATAACATTCTACTCTTGTATCATAGAAATGTAATACTTACGATACAATGATATTTTTTGTAATCTTCTGCTGCTGAGGTTTCCCTGAAGAAAAAGTACCAAACAAAATTGAAAGAAGAATGTAAAAATATCATGATGATGAACGTCTTTCAGTAACACGGAACATGGCCGAGACCATAAATCAGATCAGACACCAGGACTGTATTTTTCTCATGAACTGCCCACTCTGGGACACCGAGAGACTGGCCACATGACCATACCGTGGATCAATAGAGACAAAGCTTAGGGGTTCAAGGAAGGGACGAGAGACGACAAACAGGTTTATTAGGCCTGGTCATCGAAAATCTGAAAATCGAAGAAGGTGAGGTAACAAGGAAAACAACGAAATCGTGTCAGCGGGTAATATCTTTTCTCAGTGATGGCTGGCAATTATTCAGTTGTCAAGAGGCCTGAAAAAAATGACGACGACTCTCCCTTTAACTTACCCCAATCGAAGACAAAGATGGGTATTGGATGAATGATAGTTTCAAATCCAATCTTTATCATGTATTTGCACACGTCTATGTCAACGAAGGCTTTGAACGACTTGGTGAAACCGAGAGCTTTAACTGTGAACTCTGCACACGCGTCAATCCGAGTGCAAGTTGGTGATATTTTGTAGTAGAGTATCTTCTTCAGTGTCGGGTTGGTGATTGCTGGCAAGGTCAATTTCTTCTTCAAGATTTCACAGTCTGAGGTGGAAAAATGAAAAAGGTATCATCAGTCGCATCGATACTGTGTCGACATAATTACATCGGTTGGGGTGCCTGCGTAAAGGTCTATTTGGTATCAGATGTCAAAATCCTCTAATCTGCATGAAGTCACAAAATAAATTTAATGCATTTCAATTGATAAATGAAGGCCGGTGATAGTTGTCAAAACAAACTTAGCCGATTGACAAGTCATCCCCTACACTGTTGTCAGGACTTCTTCAAATTAATGAACAATGCACTTTATGGTAAAACTTGTGAAAATTATTTTGGCAGGAATTGCATAAAAAGTAACAAGAGTTTGTTCTAAGAGACAATAAAAGCTCATAAAAGTTAATATGGTTTTCTGTTTTAGGAAGATCACGGATTAATCATGGATATGTCAGATTTCAAATTTGGTTAGCCAAGCTTCCAAATAGTCACTTCCATTTTAAATAGCATAGGTCCGAGTGTCACAGACGCACCTCAACAGGCTATAGTGTTGATGAAACAAGATTTTGTTGTTTGGAATCTGGCGCTGATTAGTTAAATAATGACTTACTAAGATCAGCGAGAGCAAGTCTCGCATTCAAATCAGCTCGTGATCCAGTCACCGCCAAATCTTTTGCTTTCAGTGTATTCTTTAATTTCTTGATATTCATCACTTCTGGTCTTGGACAAGGTCCACTTGACGAAAGGAGACTCTGAAAGGGAAGATTGGTAATCATCATTTTCTTGGTGTTCATTATTAAAAATTAGCGAATAATTCTAAAACATGAATTCGCGACAGAGTGACTCGTAATAATGTTGAAATTTAGCAGCGTCATCTTTTAGGAGACAAGGATATTTGTTATTCTATTTTGCGAGGGCACAAAAGTATATAAATGTATTAATAAATACCTCTGGAATGCCAAGTTTCTCCAGAACTTCTTTCACCACAGCCTTTGCCACTTCCTTAATAACCTTCTTACCAGCCTCTTTGAGGCGCTCTTTCACAGCATCGAGACTGAAGAACTCATCCCAATTCACTGCAAGTAGACATGTCAAACATTGCATATCCATCATTATCCAAGAATGTCATTATCATTCCGTTTAGCATCATCACCATAATCTCCTCCAACCTTAAATTGGCTGCAGCAAGAGGTGAAATGGATAGTAGTGATTCCTCTCCACCCAAACGTCACTACAAGCATTCCAAATATCCCTTGCAAATAGTTGGACATACATATAGTTGGACATAGATTTTAAACTGATGAATACAAAATATGTCAAAATCCTCTAATCTGCGTGAAGTCACAAAATAAGTTTAATGCATTTCAATTGATAATTGAAGGCCGGTGATAGTTGACAAAACAAACTTAGCCGATTGACAAGTCATCCCCTACACTGTTGTCAGGACTTCTTCAAATTAGTGAACAATGCAGTTTATGGTAAAACTTGTGAAAATTATTTTGGCAGGAATTGCATAAAAAGTAACAACAGTTTCTTCTAACAGACAATAAAAGCTCATAACAGTTTATATCGATTCCCGTTTTAGGAAGATCACGGATTAATCATGGATATGTCAGATTTCAAATGTCAGATTCTGATGTCAAAATCCTCTAATCTGCATGAAGTCACAAAATAAGTATAATACATTTCAATTGATAAATGAAGGCAGGTGATAGTTGTCAGAACAAACTTAGCCGATTGACAAGTCATCCCCTACACTGTTGTCAGGACTTCTTCAAATTAGTGAACAATGCAGTATATGGTAAAACTTGTGAAAATTATTTTGGCAGGAATTGCATAAAAAGTAACAACATTTTGTTCTAACAGACAATAAAAGCTCATAACAGTTTATATGGTTTCCTGTTTAAGGAAGATCACGGATTAATCATGGATATTTCAGATTTCAAATGTCAGATGTCAAAGTCTTCTAATCTGGATGAAGACTCACAAAATAAGTATAATACATTTCAATTGATAAAAGAAGGCAGGTGATAGTTGACAGAACAAACTAGGCCGATTGACAAGTCATCCCCTACACTGTTGTCAGGACTTCTTCAAATTAGTGAACAATGCAGTTTATGGTAAAACTTGTGAAAATTATTTTGGCAGGAATTGCTTAACAAGTAACAAAAGTTTGTTCTAACAGACAATAAAAGCTCATAAACGTTTATAGGGTTTTCTGTTTTAGGAAGATCACGGATTAATCATGGATATTTCTGATTTTTCATGGACAATCGCAAAAAATCAAGGAAGAATGTGCCCTTTCCTAGATTTTTGTGGTACCAGTGCTACCCTCTGACAAAGACGAACTTTTTTGTAGTTTACTTTGGCAACCACGGAATTGTGTCCTGGACTGGTGTTAATGGAAGAGATTGCAGAGTCAGGAGAATAACTGACTTACCCTCCGGCCACTGGACACTTCCATCAGGGCGACATATCGGGAGTGGAATGACAGCTTCATCTAAAAGAGGCACATCGACAAAACACGAGCTGTGGTCATCTTGGGAGCACGCACCAACATTAAATGAAATCAGTGCTACATTCTCGGTCTTCTCAAGTTTATAGCTGAAACAGAAATAGAAATAAAATTAAGATATGTACACAGTTTTCAATGCTATCGAAACCTACATGTATGGTGTTTCTTCAGTCTCAAAAAAAACTGTTTTGCCACAAAACAATCTGGTAAACACGAGGTTAACTCTTTCTACGGTTTTGAAAATAAAGTTGTTCTCATGGTGTAATTATATATATTCGTGTCACGGGCATGGCATGGGCTTTCGAGAAGCGTTTTTTATTGAAAAATATTAAACCACATTATGATGCAGTTAGCAGCCATAATAGTCAAACCTACCCGATGACGATTTCGAGGTCCATGTCAAACATATCGAACTTGATACCAGATGCTAGTGTCCCCTCCTTGTCTATGAAAAAAGAAAATCAGGTCAGAATTTACTACATCCACCTTGACTTGTTGAAACATAATGCGACTCCCAGGTCGACTACCCCCGATAAAATGTTCACAATATTCTTCGTTAAGATCTTAATCAGATTCCTGTTTGCGTATATGTACATGTTTTATCTTCACATGATTGTTGTGAGATTCTTTGTCAAGATCTTAACTTAAAATCCTACCAGAATCTTATTTGGATCTTCCACTTGGGAGACCATTGAATCAAGTCTATTACTCACTCTGATTAATGTGCAGTGGAGACTGTGGAAGACATATGATCCTCTCAGGATAACAGAGAGTTATTGTCAGTAACTTAAAGTGTGCAGCGTATTTTCGCTCAAGGAAATACAGGCTTGAAACATAGGGGAAGATATAGAAGCAATTTTGGCCCAATATTCATCTTATCATATCACTGCCGAACACAAATCATAATCATAGCTCAGAAAAATTGAAGCTCTACCATTTCGACTGTCTGGAAACTTACTGAAATATATATCCTTGGCCGCCACAGAATATTTCCATTCGTCGACACCAATTTCGAACTTGAAGTCACAAGGATCTAGGCGAACAAATGCGCGGATGGCCTTGTTGAACATCATGATCTTCAAGTTCATACAGCACTGCACAGCCAGGCAGTTCTCATCAAACACACAGTGGATTTGTTTTGGCATCTTTAGCTGGATCAAGGGGCATTCTGGAGTCAGAACAATCAAAAGTTGAAGAGCTAGTCAAGATCGATGTCTACATATACCAGAAACGAGTGCACCTAAAAGCATGGTACTTGAATCACATGCATCATATGCATGAGCTTCAGCATGATGAAATGCATGAGCTTTCAGCATGATGAACATTTAGGGAAAGTTTACAACTTCGAAACAGTGAAGTCTTGTCCAAAGATGTATCGCATTCCTTTAAACATATTTCGCAACCGATACTATTTTTAGGCATTTATTTGTTCAAAACATTAGTAGAAAATATGGATATAACTTAAGACCAATGCAAGAACTTACTTGGTTCGGAATGAAGTATGCGTTCAACCATCAATTGCCTAGAGCCTGTAGTAGCCAGCCTCCTATCAGCAAGCTCATTGCGGAGTTGGTCATCTGTTAACTGGTGAGGGTTGAAGCAGGGCTTTGCGTCGATTAGCTCCTTAATCCGTTTTATAACCTGTGCGAGTTGTTTCGTGCTCTCCTTCATACCCAAGGCTTTCAGGAATTCAACAACCTTGCCGAGCTTCAGCTTCTTCATATTGAATTTCTTCAGTGTCGTCATTATTTTTTGCCCAAGCTTTGGAAAACCTAACTTCGAAAGGAGACTGTTTTTCCCTATAAAAATAACTATGCCAGTCAAATAATTTGCCCACCCATTTAAAGCCTCATCATATTGAAACAATTGAAAAGCGTAAGGGCTAACAAACGTGGCGTATCATAGAGAGTTTAGTGAAATTGTTTACAGTAACATTAGAGAGAGGTCAGTAGTATACCTTCCAATTTTTCTCTGATCTTTTGCTCGTTTATGGACACATGTTCATGATTATGTGGATGTACTAGTTTACACAAGTAAGAACGAAATTCGTTCACCGGTGCTGCATCATGAAAGGAAAATAACTAAAACATAGTATACAACCAGAACTTTATGTTATTTACATACCAGAAAACAAGCCTCGCTTCCTCCTTTTCCCAACTGAAATGATAAGAAAAAAACTCCTTCTGAAGCAATCATAACGTGTTTTTCATTTCACGAAACAGCTCTCGTGGAGGTCGATAGGCTTAAATGGACAAGGGCTAAAAAACGTAATGATGATAAGTGAAAAGATAAATCTCAATAAAAAATCTTCAACGGAAGCAAACGGACAGGTTGTCTTCTATATTTTTCAATATTTTAAACAGGGCAAATCTTGATCACACTGACCCCCTTGAAACAGCTTTCATGAGGTCAATAGGCCTAGACAGGGCCAATAAACGTAATGTTCATCCAGCTCACACTCTCTAACTTACTTTTTGCCTTGGCTGCCTCCTTGATCTTACTCCACAATTCAGAACCTCCACCTGAAATCAGGAAATGCTTGATGAAAAAAGTTTGTTTTATATCCTCAAAGGAGACAGTGTGCAACTTGGGTAAAAACATACACAAAATAGGCAAAAGTCTGCCTCGTTCTGGATTGACCTGGTCTGTGTACTATTTTAGGGCATTCAGGTTGCAATGCGTTAAGTTCCACTCTGTTTCAGGAATGTATGCGGAAGTGACGTGCTAGATTTTGTAAGATTTTCTCAATATTTTCAGTGTTTTACGGATGTTCTTGATCATGATGCCGAACAATTGATAGGCGCCCGCGTTGGCATTTCAGGTTTTTTTCTCGAAAACTCTGTAATAGTGATATTTGTTCACAAATTCCCCAAAATGTCAATGCGAACGCCTGTCCCATTGTTCGACGCCGCGATCAGGAGCTTGAACAATGGGATAGACGTTTACGTTGATGTTTCGGGGGCTTTGCGAAAACTCCCTAATATTCCATTACATTATGTTCTCACTCACCAGCGGGTTCGTTTTCTGCCTTTGGTTTCATAGAAGTGCCTGGCTTGGAGGGTCCAGGGGGCAGACTGTTTACACTTTTGGATCCTGGGCTACCCCAACCAGATGCTTTAACCTCGTCCTGTAAGAACGGAAAGCACGAGTGAGGCAGCTGTTTGTACAAACATTTGTTAATGTTCACGCTGCCAGTGAGAAGCTGAATTTGGTCCCATGGCAACGAGAAAATATAAAGACTAGATTGACACGTTGGTCGATCTGACAGACTAATAGCAATTCGCGAAGCCTGCACTCTATTTAGGGTCTAAACAAAAGTTGATAGATTGTATTTCCTCAACGGCATAATCTAAATGTTACTCATAATTTATTTGCCAAAGTGAAGCCACTTCATTCACCAATAAAGAATGGGATAGATGGACTTCGTGGTTTTTGACCTCTTCAGGTACAATCTGAACTCCGTCGCTACGCACTACCGGTATCCATCTTGGCTCATAGCCTTACCTTAAAGATATATTTATAATCATTGCAATTTATTTCCCACTTTGGTGGTTCGATCAGTCTTTTCGCAAGGAAATTCGTAGGATCAATGACTTTACCGGAAGTCTTCTTCATCACAAGATGGATGTGGTTCTGCACAGTCGTGCAGGGTACGTTAGTAGCGACACCTATTACTTGACCAGCGTAAACCTGTTAAAGTAACGTGTGTTAAATAGAGAATGTAGTTAAGCACCCGATAAGACAATGTATAACGATAATTTAACAAGGGCGTTACTGATCGAGATAATGCAAATATATTTAAAGCCAGGGTTAGTGACAAGATTTCTTTTGTACGGTGGCTGGGAAAGGACATCACATGAATTTTTTTTCAACATGAAAATTAGCGATCGAGATATTTCTTGAAAAAAAAAAGTTCATGTTGAAAAAGAAAAAAAATGTGATGTCCATTCCCAGCCACCGTAGTTTTAAACCACTAGCCTCAGCATATTGGTTATACACTTTTTTCATCTCTTCTGTCACTTCATCAATTAAAAAACAGCCCTTTTGCCTACCTGTCGTTCAGAATAACTTGAGCCACCCTCCTTCTGTATGGTATCATTAGGATTGACATTGGTGATGTAGACATATGTGTTGGACAGCGAGCCATCTGTTATCAAAATCTTAACCTCTTCACGATTGTTCGTCAGTGATATTTTACCAGCAAACGGTGCAACAACCTTATAACAAATAGGCGAACAAATTATATATGTAATTTTTTCTTCATTGAAGAAGGCGAAAGTGGTATGTGATGATGGCTTTGATCGTGCTTGAAGACAAGATACATAACCCATTGTGGATCACGTTGCAGCCCCACAGATAACTGGATCTGATCACAACACGGTATTAGCCATGTGGTCTTTCGATGATAAGATCATACCTGTCACAGGTATCATTAGGTAGGAAAGATCATTTATTTGTATGTGACTTATTTATGTATGTGACTTATTTAAAATTTCCTGGCTGAAGTACATGTGATGCATTGTATTGCATCAAAGAAAGTAATTTCGGACATTTACTTTGTTGCTTCAAATTACCTGTGCTCCAACACGGATGGTCAGATCGATTCCTTCGCCGGATCGGTAGCCAATATTTGATGGCCAGAAGCCAGACTTCCTGCACTTCCCAGAACCAGCCAATCGAGTGGTGCGAGGAAACCGAGCATGTGCTTTCGGACCAAACAGCACGGCGATTATTTGACGAGCAGTGTCGTATCTGAAACAAGATTGGTTGCCTCGTGAAAGGTTGGTTTTCTGGTAGGTTATTCGCTTTTAATGTTCAGATGAGTGCTGGTTCCATGATGAACATGATAAGACGGTGGCAAAGGAGCTGCCAACAGTAACTAGTATAGCGAGTTGGGAGGAATAATGTTGTCCAATTTGAGGCATGCCGAATATCCGCGGCGGCTGCTTAGTCGCTTCCTGGGAGTCGATTCCTCCTCCCGGCTCCCATTCTATGCGAGACACTGCCACCTGTCAAACAGTCAAAGAATCGCTACAGATTCTAAGTGATACCCTCTAAGGTTTGCGAGTGACTTTCTGACAGGTGGGACAAAATGCCAAGTATATACTCTAAATTATTTGAGGTAACTAACAGTAGTATGCCACTACGACAAGGTATGAAACTTAAAGAGAAGCTGAAATAAACAAATCTTTAGACTTACCCTTTCTTGAGCTTCACATAGGCATCTTTCAGCTTTTGTATGATGTCCGTCACTCGCTGGTACGCCTCGATGAACGGCTGAGCTATATTTCCCAGGAATGTTTTGAAAGGATCCACAATCACATTGATAACAGCTTGCAAGTCTGCGAGGAACTTTTCCTTCACCTTTTTCTGTCATAATGGAAGTAAGCATTATAACTCCATCAAATAGAAACAATGCGTTATTCATTTATATTTTGATTTAATATGCATTCCGATCTCGTTGGCCTAGTGGTTAAGGCGTCCGCCTCGTGAACTGAAGGTCGGAGGTTCGAGGCCCGCTGGTAACCTTTTTCTGATGCGGCCGGTTGGTTAGCCGCCAGCTAGTTAAATATAGGGTACAAACTGCCTTCTCACCAGGCGCCTGGCATTAGAGAAAGGAGTTCGGAAGTAAAGTGTGTCTCATAATCCAAAGCTTGCTGGCCCTTTCATTAGGGGTGACACTATAATAAACAAACTTTTTTTCTTTTTTTTTTATGCATGTACGCTGTTGTAAAGGAAATATCATGTACACTGGTCGAGTTCAAGTGAGCGCCTTCTGGTTGCTCCTTGATTGATTTCTGTTGAGACCGGGGTAAATAGTATGGGCTCCCAAAAACACTTTCAGCAGGGAAACCTGGAAAAACGCTATTATGAGAACTAGATATTATTGTTTTTTTCTATTATCATAATCATTATTATCTTCAAAAGATTTTTTTAAACTGCGCCTTCACAAGAACATATTAATCAACTGGGGCGAATACAAATAGTCTACCTCTTTACCTTTGCATCTATCTATATTGGTGATTCGCAGAATCGATGCTTTTAAAAAAAAATTGTCCTAACATTTAGGGAATTTACGAAGATTCTTTTGGTTTTTCCAATCAATAAATATTTTGACATTTTAAATATTTGTGAATTGAATGAATTGAAGTTATTTGCGAAAATAAACACCGGCGGAAATATTGCGGTTCACAATAACTTACCATGGTCGTTTTGCCATTTGTCAGTTTAGCGATTGGATCATCACTGGTGGCGATGTCGATGACCCATTTCTTTCCTCCCTTAACAATGGCTTTGAAAGCCACCTTTACATCCTCCTTTATCTCTGTGTAAATAGTCTTCAGGTCCCACCAGTCTGGTTTCTCGTCTTTTAGGAAGAAACAGGCGTTCATTGTCGCATTCTTTGCCTCGAGGAAATCTGTCACCGCAAGTTTGATGCTGAAGAAATAACAACGTATCAGGCAAATTGTCTACATTAAAGATGACACAGATTATAGATTATGCCTATCTATCCATATCTGATGAAAACGTGAGCGGCAATAATTAAAATCACACAAAGAATATGATAGTTAGGAAGTCAAGCAATAATTCAATTGCAGCAATCATCAAAATCAAACAAAGTGTAAGTGCTGAGGAGAAAGTGAAGATGACTTGGTCACTAGGTGAGAGAGCCATCGAGCAGAATTTTCCAGGAAGTAGGCCCTCTCCCATGGAACCCACAACATACCAATGTAGCTTTGAGGTGCGGTCTCTGTGGCTCTCATTAAGGCAAACTGAGGCAGCAGCGCAGGGCCGTAGGATCGTTGTGGAAGACAGTGGAAGGCCTATGCTCCAGATGAAGCCAACACGTGAAGTCGATCGGTTAATTTTATTGCGACCTTACTTACTTTATGACGCCTTTAAACACAGCAGCTAGGGCTTGTTTTGGAGAATCCTTGAAGTTTTTGACAGAGTCTATAATGGCTTTCACGCTCTCAAAGATCGTTTTGAATGACCTTCTGAATGTAATGACAGCATCAGTCATTTTCTGAAAAGGTAAACAAATGCTACGTCACACCTAAAATATTTTATAAACTATTTCTATCAGTGATGACCATCTTTAAACATTCAACCTTAATCATCAAACCCTGAAATCGAGTCAGTGCTCGTTATTCTTCCAAGGCATCGGCGTCTATTAGAGGAAACATGGGCGAATACAGGAGAGGGGTTCCGGGGGCTCACCCCCCTCCCCCTCAATGGGTCCGTTAAATATTTTTTTCAAACGTATTCTAGATATTGAAAACGGACTATAATCACATCTTGATTAAAAAGTTTTCCTGGGACAGACCTCAGCTTTTTGGTGCGCCACGATGATCAAGATTATCACATGGTGAACCCCCTTCCCAACCAAAGTTCCTAGATCTGCTCAAGGGAAACAATGTTCTGAGAGACGTAGAGCTAATACGAAGGCCAACCATCTGGTGAGCTTGCTGCCGAAACACATCAACACCTCGTTGATAAACTCTTTCCCCTGTCTTATTGGAAAGGTCATTGTATTTTTGTTAATTCCTTCATTGACAACGAAGTTATAACCAGAATAAAATCATCCACATTAGGGCAATTCAGCTTAACTAAGAACTCCTGCCAATTATTGTGAGTGATGGACATGTGCGAAGACGGCGAAGGCAAGAGGGATAACGAAAGTTCGTAATGGCGGAGTTCATGGCAAACTGAGAGGTTAAAAGCTACAGAATTTAGTGTAAGAATGAAACAGCACTTAAATTTGGCAAATAAGTTACCTATTACATGCTTCGTATCTAAATTACGGGGAAAAGGGCTTTTCACACTTATAATAGTATGCTAACAACGCCTCATAGTCAACTCACGTTGTAGAAGTCCATGATGCTGGTTTTGATGCTGTTGTAAAGGTTCGTTATCCTTATGATGACGTTCTTTGCTGGGCGAAGGAACGCAGGCAGTTCCGTGTCATCAAACATTCCAATCATCCGCATGGCTTGGAATCCTTTGCGTCCAATGTCGGCAATCTGAACAAAAAGCATTGTCATCGAATTATGTAACAAAGATGAAAGAAGGTCGTATCATACTCCTGTAGAGATTCTAACTATTTAAGCTGCTTTATAGTCATGCGGGCTGCGCAACCCATTTCTAGGTAGCCTACTTTGCATGCTGACTGCTAGGTTATAATGCTCTACATAACGTAATTTTCATGCTGACTTAACAATTATCATGCTGAATTTGCCCAAAGAGAATTTCGACGGACAACGTGAAAGACCAGACTGTCTGAAACATCAAAGACCTTTTCCGCCTTGCTGTGGATAGACCCATTTGATGATGAAAGATGATGACGACGACGACGACGACGACGATGATGATGATGATGACGATGATGATATCTTTACGCTCACCTTCTTAGGCATGTCCTCCAGCGATTTGACGAAATCTTCAATGATGTTTTTAATCTTAACATCACCGTTCACCAAACCCTGGATAAACTTGATTCCATCCTTAATGGCATCCACGGTATCACCAACAAGGTTGAAGTAGTCTTTGATCTGTTTCAGGAGGCTTTGGAAATTGAACTCCTAAAATGTCAATGGATCTCAAGTAACTCGTATCATTTGCATGCAGCAGCTGCAACTCGATTTGAAAGCGAGTCCCTCGAGTTATAAATTGAAGTGTAAAACCTTCCCAGATTGCCGAACAATAACAGCAAGTTGAGGTGGAGGTTGAGATTCTCTTCTTCTTATGATGTCAGATAGGAATGAAATAATAAATGTGACTGGAAGTTAAAAATGAAAGTAAACTAGCATACCTGGAGTATATTCAAGTTATACGATGCCATCCCGTTGAAGCATACTCTAGCAACCAAGAAGTTGTAAGTGTAGCCAACAATGCCAAGGTGGAGCTTCGCATAGGCTTCATCGTGGACGTCGATGTCCCCTTCGGCTTTCAGCTTTTCTGCAAATAATCGTTTTATATGTGGTTGACAAAGATGACAGTGTTGTTTTAAACACGACCCCAAGATGTTATTGATTGACAGAACACATGCATATGTATCAAAGTTAACAAATGAATTTTCAGTAACACAAATAATTTGTTTTAATCAACATTATTCTTGCTTTATCTTTGCTAATAAACGAAAATGATCATCATCCCGTCTGTGTCTCAAGTTTTCGGTTGATCCCTGCAAAGTTTCTCCATACCGAGGGACCATGACTTTTCGACAGTGGAAAACAGTAAAGTACATCGCGAAAATTTCACAGAATTTTCTCAGAAATGTTTGTGAATCATAAAGCAATTAACAAAGTGTACAAACAAGCATGGCTATCTCTCTCATGGAAGTAGAGTCCATTGATCACATTCTTACGGAAGCCCATAAGGGACATTTTGAATAAAAGTGCAATTTGTATTTTTTCTTCGGAGGTTTTTAACTTTTTTGTTTAGTTTTGTTAATATTTTAGAGGTTTCCACCGCGGTGAACCTCCGAAGAAAAAATACAAATTGCATTTTTATTCAAAATGTCCCTTATGGGCTTCCGTACATTCTTTTGTTACGCAAGGGTATTTCAATACGAGTCGGCTATTTTTTTCAATGGGCTATACTCCGTCAGCATTAAAATGTTCACTTGTCCTCCCTATACAACAAATAATTGGACCATTGGAATGTTCTTCCTGTTAGTATAGCAGGCTCTGCTTATGAGGCACACAGCGATTAAGAACTGTGAAAATATTCGAGTTTACAGTGCATATATACCAATTTTAATGTTCATTTGATTTTTGATGATCAAGCCAAACGAAGCTCCGATGCTTTTAGACCCCAACATCTTCCTCCAGTCTATACTCGGGGACTTTAGTTCGAAATTAAATAGTTTAATATCGCGCCTTTCTCGGTGATGACGGGCAGCTTCCGAAGTCATTGGACCAATCTTAGACCTGAATTGAAAAATTAGAAAACAAGTTAGATATGAGTAATCGTTAAACTGTTGCATATATTTGTTAGTAGGGCCATATCGTCAATATAAATTAGAAATTTAAATTTAAGACTTCTTCGGTATCTTATCATGTCTGGGATTGGACGCTTTGGGTGGGTTGTTCAAAGCAAGACAATTTTATGCTTACTAAGCGCAGAGTATGGGCGGTTACTGCCGCAAATATTCACCAACGCGCGAGGGATAGCAAGTGACTCCTAGAAGCCGATGAGTATGGGTGGTTATTGCCGCAAATATTCACCAACGCGCGAGGGATAGGCAAGTTACTAGAAGCCGATGAGGCGTATAGTTCGTGGCGCGTACAGCTGTAATTTCTAAAATCTGCATTTCCTAGAATCGTCGTGAGGGATAGATACCGCGAGCTCTAGAACCCGCAGGTTCTAGAACCGTGAGCGATAGTTCTCGTGAGGGATAGAAGTTCCAAAAAAATCCGTTATGTGGCGCCACTATCTCGTGAGCGATAGCAGTTCAAACGATTTCCGTTATGTGGTGCCACTGTCGCATATTCGTGGTGTAGAATCAGGGTTTATACTAGGGTTTATATCACTAGCCTCTGCTGGAGGCTGTCTCGGCTGCAGCTGATCGGGCTGCTGCTGGTCTAAAATCTGCACTACTTGCTGAAGCAGTAGTGCTGCCTGTTGCAGCTGCGACTGGTCGCACATTTTTAAAATTGCAACGAAAGTAGCCTACGCATGTACGCGCTTTCTGACAGTGACAAGTACCACGTGTTGAGGCCAACTGACAGTAGTGTCGCTTACAGCAAAAACAATACGACGACGTCAATATGCGACAGTGGCGCCACATAACGGATTTTTTTGGAACTTCTATCCCTCACGAGATCTATCGCTCACGGTTCTAGAACCTGCGGGTTCTAGAGCTCGCGGTATCTATCCCTCACGACGATTCTAGGAAATGCAGATTTTAGAAATGACAGCTGTACGCGCCACGAACTATCCGCCTCATCGGCTTCTAGGAGTCACTTGCTATCCCTGGCGCGTTGGTGAATATTTGCGGCAATAACCGCCCATAGCAGAGTCTTTCAAATAAATGTAATGGAAGGGCTCTGCTTGGCGTAATTCAGCTAAACCCAGTGAACCAAACACAAAGTTTAAGTCGAGGTCAACAGTTAAATGAGGTTCTGGAAAATACAGTAAATGGGTTGTACTCCGTCAGCTCACTGGCATGATTGGATAGTTTTCATCATGGATTTCCTTGTCCAATGCTTGCCTGCAAAGACAAGAAGAGTTCATAGATGGACTCACCCTGGCGGATTCACCATAGGAAACATCGCCTTTCTTTTATGCCTACGGAGTATGATAGTGGATTCGTGTCTTATAAGCATGCTTTCGTCTTTGGTGGCAGCGTGGTACAGTGCGGAGACAGCCTGAAAAAATTATGTAACTTGATTACTCCTAAGTACGGTACCAGTACCTTGGTATCGAAACCAGAATGTAGACAGCAGCACTGCTACATACGTATGTGGGGGGAACGGTCAGATATCAAAACACTCACCAGCAGTTTTTTTTTCACTTGACATATAATAAGCCCTGCTCATCGCTAAAACCTGATCGCGGGAAAAAGGAATGTTTGAAGGTCTAGAATAGGGCGAGTTGCTTACCGAATCGCGTTGGAATTGCCTCAGGGCATGAAGACCTGCCCTCTTCAAGACAGAATGCGAAGAAGAATTGACATAAGAGATAATGTGATCATAGGACCTGTCCATGACTGCATTGCCCAGGCTCTCGAGCAGTACGACATGTTTGAGGTCGAAACTCCCTGCATCTTCTTCGTTCAGGGTTGAGCGGGCCATGTTGTAGGCGTGAGGATCTGCAACGACGGGATTTTCATGATTACTTCTTCAGGCATTCTATATTTTGGTTAATTTAAGTGATTTTTTGCAAGCCCGAAATGACTGTTAGAATCGTGAGAACCCGAGACCTTTCGTGGCGCACCGATTTGCACACTCGAGCAAACATGAGTCAGGCAGTATAGCCAAGTTGCGACAACTCTGTAAGTTCTTACCATGGAGGCCTAACACGGCTTCGAGTTTTCCAACCAATCTATGCGCTTCTTCCTTTCGTCCGTTTAGGTCGTGTCGGCGGACGAGGCTGCCAAGAGCCAACAGAGCTTGGTGGTGGGTCTCATCGTCCTGAACACTATCTGGGAATGTCTCCGGGAAGAAACAATATCGCTCAAGGGCAGTATCAAAGACCTGCAATGTGATAAGCGGTGATCAATATAGTAGATTTTCTTCAAAGCAAATTTGGTTTTAAAGATATCTAATTTGTTCACTTTTTAGATATGTATATTATGATACTGTCATGCATTACGTTCAACATGCGTAATGGATGAACAGTAATTCATGGGCTATTTCGATCAAGAAATACTACCTACCTCAAATGAAGGTTTATCGACGTCCGACAATATAAAAAAGGTCCGCTTCAGGATTTCTGTGTTTGACTTGAAAGCAAATTCCACCAACAATCCAATTGACAGGTCGGTTCCAATGTCAAATAGGGCGTCGACCAGGTGGAGGCTATCTGCTGAGGTAGTGGCCCCGGGAACGCTGTATGTATCAATAATATTAGCCATGGAATTTCGGCCAGTTAAAATTAACGCCCGTGAAAAAATCAGATAATCACAACCTCTCCTTGTCATTGATACAGAAATCGCGCCCCCTTTGGGACAGATCTTTGGAAGGCAGTTTCTGTGTTGAAGCAATTAATTTCCATCAGGTCCAACTCCAAGCGTAGTCGTCATAAAGGTTGTGCAGTGTATTTGTCTGTGTTAATATTTGTAGTCACGGCTACTTACAGTTTCTCTAGGAGAGGACGGCCACCCTTGAAAACCTGATCAGTGACCGTGATGAGATCCTCATCAGGCAGATTCTTCAAAACATTCACCAGGCCTTTGAAACACTTGATACCTTCGAGGGAACCTGGATAGAGATGTTCAAAATAAAATAAACAGATAGCCATGTTGTACTGTTGTCCGTGCAGTGGCCTTCTCCACTGGTTCAGTCAAAAAGCCAGGTCCATCGCTACGAAAAACTGAAAGTATGATCAGTACGCAAATTGTGCAGAGCATGATAGTGCTCTGTTGTCAGCGCCTGAATTATAATACCTAAAGCATGATAAACGTGCAAAGTCAGCATGCAAATTAAGACTCAGCAACAATGGTATCGTGATCATGGTAAGCTCCTGATGTATTTGGTCTCTTCTCCTTCTTTAATCATCGTCGATTCGTGTTCTCAATTACATGCAACATCAATGAGAAACATGGAAGAAAAACAAATATATAGGCCTACCCGGTACTGAAAGTTTTCTTGATCTTTAATTACTTACCGTAATCTGAAAGCTTCTGTAAACAGGTGAAGTTGCCTCTCAAATATTTGGCATAGTTCGGATCTTTCACTTTTGGCTCTATCTTCCCATATGTTTCCTGAAATAAAATATGTAGCACTAAGACATACTTTATAAGGAATACTCCAGGAAAGTGGAGCTTGAATAATGAATGTACAGGCAACTAGCTATGGGTAAAAATGTGAAGCACGTTGAGCGACTTAAACCAGTTTGATTTAGCGCTCTATAAGTCTCATAATTATATTTGTAATAATTATCATATTCTATAAGTCACGTTGGTCTGAACCAGAGGTCAATATCATCTTGCAAACGCAACATTTACATTGTGAGGAAAAAAACTCGCAGGTGAATCAAATGGACATTTTATTGTTCTTTGGCTAAAAACAATACTTGAGTCTTCAACGATCTGATAAGCCTGAATATTTAAATTTAAATTTAAACTTGGGGTCAACCGTGTCAACTACGGTTGAAATTATCATCTAACTACACACTACACAATAAACAAGTTTAAAGTCCTACGCCGGTCATAAGATTTTTAAAATTTGTAATTGAATTTGAAATTTTTCAAATTGTGTAAATACGACTGGATATGAATTTCGACAAAGCCGTTGTGCAGACAGATATACGGATACTATAAGACTACCGAGTTTCAGCATTTCGCATACATGATAACTCAACAACGGCTGCCTTTCTGCTTTCATTGACCACCAGTAATAACGAACGGCGTTCCCCTGAGGATCCCTATGATTACCACTACATACCAGCTTAACATGGATCATGCCATCAACCAGACCAGATTTTGGCTTCATGATCGATGGACCTCGGAGTCGATTCCTTGCTAACAGCTGGGCGGATCCAACGCTGGTTGCGGTCATCGTCGGGGTTTCTGGAAAGGAAGATATTAAAGGTATCTTTGTAGGTGTTTGCCAGTCAATACATTTCTAGATGATTGCAATTCGTATAGTAATTTTCTGTATGTTTGCAATTAGCATTAAGGCCAAGACTTAGCCGTGATATTGATGCATTATATCGCTGAATAAACCCAATCTCAAATTTCTCTTTGACAGATTCAGACCGAATATCATCCTGTCAGAGAATGTGTATTATCGACACCGGGAACTTTTCCCTTGTAGTTTTTCCCTTCTTTTACCTTTGACACGTTGTCTGGGAGCACTAAAAAACGATCAACATATTTGCCAATTAAATGTAAATGATTGTATGTTATAAATATGTTGCCGGATCCAGTGCGGCATTTGCTTGTAATAAACACTGGCCAAAAGGGAACAATGACAATTGTTTCTACATGAAGTTCATTACCTGCTCTGATGTAGGTGTCATTTGGAAGTGGTTGCCTGTCGTTCTCAAACGGATCAAAACTGAAAAGGAGAATGAGGAGAAAAACCATGAATGCCGACCGTAATATCACTGGAATCGTCTAGTTACAGTTTGATGCAACAAACTTCACCACATCATCTTGCTAAAGTATGTTTCACAAGGGGGAAATTGGGTATCTGTCCCGAAGACCCGTTATCAAAAAAGACCTCTGGTATCCCGACAGGCAATTTCGGAAAATCCCGAAGCAATATTTGCCCCTCCGATATTTTACCAAATCCCGTTAAAAAATGGGTGTTTACTAAGTATCCCGAACATTCCAGCCGTTTTGGGCCTCCAGGCCTTCAGAAAAAGACCATATCGCGCTCTCATATAAGGCAATAGTTTTGGTTCGTAGAAGTGAGAAGTCTGGTATCAGTAGTCGTCTTAAAATCGTCTGGGATGTTAATGTTGTTTATGCAATAGATTGTGCCCTTCTACACGTTTTCACTGACAACATTCACTGGCAAGACACTCACCCTTTCGGCGCTTTACCCACTTCAATGAATTCGTCCACGTTTACTTTGGATACCAAGCCGAGATGAGAATCGTAATGCAAAACCTGAAAGAAGTACTCCATGATAACAACGTGACTGTAGAGGTCTGCCAACAAATTGCAGATACTTGTACTATACGTTTCATAACCACTGGAACAGTTTTAGACCACCTCGCTGGCTTTCAGACTGGTGCCAGTGGATGAGACCGATGTTTGACCGGGGCAGGAGCTATTGATGTCCTCGTACACTGTATGTTCACGTCCAGTCAAAAAGTGTCTGCAAGAGAAACTTACAGGGCAACGATCTCCGAAAAGACAGATGTCGGTCTTAAGTACAGCCTTCTAGATTATCATGGCCGACAGTTTGCCATTTAGAAATCATGTTTGATATTATATACATTAAATATCAAAGCCAATCCAATCGCTTGGTAGTATATGATAAATTACACATTCATCATAATTTTGTTATGTTCCTTGGTTACCTTCGTGTAATTGTTGACAGCGGTTTTCAGCTGTGGATGCTCCAGTCTGGTCTTCGTGAAGCGGATACCTTGATCATTTGGCTCAGCCGTGTAACTTGCATTGTGAAGACCTGAAAAAAACCCGGCAGAGTAATACAGACTGAGAGAACACTTGAAATGACAAAAAGTATAAAGGAGTTCTGTTGACAAAATCGGTTTTGCCTGATTCACAGACCTTTAAAAAGAGCCAATTGATAGAACTGAACCGGATATAGTAGAACGTAATATCCGCATTCCACTCTGAATTGACACACTTTAAAGTGCGAAGAGGGCCTAAATAGAGAGTTATTTTGCAAATCTCCCGAAACGCCAACATGAACGCCTATCCGATTGTTCGATCTACTGATAACTTAGTCGAACAATGGGATAGGCGTCCGCGTCGAAGTTTCAGGGGATTTGCAAAAACTCCGTAATATGTAGAGGTTCGCCACGAACGTTCCTCACCTTCATGCCCATTTTCCATCGTGGAGTAACTCCATTTTCCAGTTTCTCGGTCGTGCTGGATGTCCTGCAAACAAAGCATTGCGACACATGAATCTGCCATATAAAGAGAGTGACGATGTAACATTTATCTCCCTAACCCTTTCATGCCTGAGTAAAATTCTCAATTTGACCCAAATTTTACAAAGATGTCCTTTATGGTCTTATATTAATGTATAATACAGGACAATATAACTTTAAAATCACCATTGGTTTTTTGTTAAACAATTAAAAAAATTAAGACTCTTTGGAAGGTTCTTTGTCTGTGTGGAATTATCGTCAATTACTGTAATTCGAGGGTATAGAATATTTTGAGAACACCCCGTACTAATTATAATCACTGAAAATATTTACCGTAAGCGTAGGATCATCATGAGAGTGGAGTTTGCCGAATAGTATTGTTGCGAACGATTTCTTCATGCCAAGGATGGTAGAATCTTCGTCCGGCGGGTGGAAGACCTTCTCAATGTCGCCATGGTCAAGAGAGATGACGATAGAAAACCTGGAAAAAAAGGAGATTATTCAGAATTTATAAAGGGAACTATAAATTACATAGCTGTTTACGTGGTGTATAGTATAAATTGTGACGACCTCAGAGCTAAATGCTATTAAATATGGATCAAGGATACAATCTATACTACTTTTGATGAGATGAAATGTCTAGGTTAAGCAATTATTTGTGACGTATATTTGCCTCACTATTCCCTGGTGTTCAGGCTATAAACTCGGTTGACTCTGAGTAGTACTTTGTCAACAGGCAAAATCTGGGCCAGGGTTGATGTAACTACTGATTTAACCAAGGGATAAGTCCTCACCCATCGTAAGATATAAAAGAAATTCGGTCACAAAAATACGGATCAGCCTACGCCCCGGACACTGCTCCCCCCCCCCCCCCCCCCCCCGATAGGCTCAACTCACCATTTGCTGAAGTCCATTTCGGAGTCTGCTTGGCCTGGAAGGGGAAGAAATCATATATAAAACGCCATTGGTGCCGAACAATTCACATATTTCCCGTCCAATCCCTGTTGCCTAAGTAATGTCGAGGAGGTCGAATACCTGTCGCCCAGGTAGTGTCGAATGGTCGAAAACGCGTCGCTTAACTAGTGTCAAATGGTCAAATACTTGTCGCTTAGTCGAGTACATACGATCAGTGAAAGAGTGGAGAAGATAGTTGTGAACCAACGATTATTTCATTTTAAGTTCTGGGTGAATAATTGTTGAATCCTAACCCTCGAAATAAATGCTAAATGTCGACTATAAGTCAAAAAGTCTATCGCCAGAGGGGGTGCATGATTCATATTGACCGCTGCTTAACTTACTTTGACGTCCTGTGACCTTGTCCTGGAAGATAACATGGTAGACCGCTTGGGATATCTCAAGTTGCCTCCCTATGGTCTTGATTGGGGTGAAGCTGACCTGAAATGAAGGATGATTACCATGTACGTGATAACCTAGCTCCGTATATTCCACCCAGCTCAGTCATCGATGGTGTATTCGAACGAGTAGCCTGGTCAAAGTCATGTAGTGTATATGCTACGGTGAAGACACATCCGTTCCGCTGTGGTACATTTCGGCCTCGAGTTTTTGGCTCCGTTGGACTAACGCCTTCGGAATTCACGCACTAAGTACATGATGGGAGCTCATGTTTCTAGCTACTAGTGCGCTAAATGATGGCGAGGTGAAGGGTGTCAACCTAACATAGCGTTATTTCCTTCAACTTAGCGCCAAGTTAAGTGAACGCCAGTGTTACAAACAAACCTTGTTTTGAACAACTGAGCACAGATAGGAAGCCCTGGCTGTTTTATTGACCTCTGCAGAGTAAAATATTATTCGACTAATACTAAAAAATAATTTCAGATGATAAAACTAAAATCAAACCGTGTAAAGCATGATAATAATATTTTGCCGTCAGCATTTAATAAACTGTGTAAAGCATGATACGCGTTTACAGTCAGCATGCAAATTAAGCATAAGTATAAAAATAATAAAATCTGAGAAAAAGTAATCTTTTTTTGATTCTTGATATTTTTGTCTCGCCACAGTGGAGGCTATACAATACCGCAGTGTCTAGCGTCCGCCGTTGTCGTCGTTGTCGTCGTCGTCGTCTGTATCCTGTTTCAAAAACAGTGGCACGTTTCTTAACCGCTAGGGGTACGAACTTGAAACTCTATACACAAGACCCCCCATGTCAGGTGATCTCCGAAACTGACTTTCGGTTAAATGTAATTCTTGACTTAGCCACCAGAGGGCCAAAAGTGAAAACCTAAAAAGTATGATATCTCTCTAATGAGTGACCCGTTTTCAATAAAATTTTTATGGTAGGTACTTCTAGCAAGGATACACCATACACTGTACAGGGTTTTGATTTGACCTACTTTTCAAGGTCACAGTGGTCAATTGGGATAAATTGGCCGTTTGATGGTAACTATGGCACGTTTCTTAATAACTTAAGCTATGAACTTGAAACTTGATGCACATGATCACCTATGTCAGATAACCTCCGACGCCGAAATTTGGTTTGATCTGATTCTCGACTTAGCCACCAGGGGGCCAAAACTGAAAAGGTAAAAAGTGCAATATCTTTCTTATTAGTGACTTGTTTTCGATGATATTTTTATGTTAGGTTGTCCGAGAAAGGATACATTATATGTCGTACGGGTTTTTGATTTAACCTACTTTTAAAGGTCACATAGGTCAATTGGGATAAATGTGTCGTTTGAGTGTAACTATGGTACGGTTCTTAATCACTTAAGCTATGAGATTGAAACTTGGTACACTTGATCACCTATGTCAGATAGCCTTCGACGCCGAATTTCGGTCATATCTGATTCTCGACTTGGCCATCAGGGGGCCAAAACTAAAAAATGTAAAAAGTGCAATATCTCGTTTATTAGTTGTTTGTTTTCAATAATATTTTTATGGTAGGTACTCCAAGCAAGGATGCATCACATGTCATATCGATTTTGATTTGAGCTATATTATATACATGTAGTACGTTTCTTAACCAGGATGAATTCCTAGCCATCAAATATCAATACAGTGAGCACATTGGTTCCTGGCCATTTCATTTTCTTTTCATTTCTTTTTGTTGTTGTTTGTTTTGACTTGATTCATTACTTCATGTACACTGTAAATGAGGTCGTAACAGTGATTTATTATACCAAAAAAATACCACCCGGGCATAGTTTGTAACCAAGTGAGACTGAGAATGTTATGCACGCCAGACTACAAATGAAAGCAATCTTTCGAATTGAATGGTTCATATCCTGACAAATTCGTTGCGGTTTCGTGTGCCGATATAGCTGAAACATTTGAAATTTTTCGGCCAAAATCATTGTCAAAAACACGTTTTTGGTGGCATTTGGGGGAGCAATTGCCAGTCCGCCCCGCTAGCTACGCACATGTAATGCTTGCCTAATGTTTGCTTACCTTCGCTTTCACCAGGATGGTTCCAGACTTGCCCAGATGGCACTCCACATCCTCCCTGTAGAGGTACTCGAACCCTTCCTGGAGCTGGAAATACTGGCAAGTCGCCGCAGCGAAGCAAGCAGCGAAAAACAGGGAAATAACCAACTTCATTCCGCGCTGTTACACCTTTGCCATTTTGGAGAATATCAATATCAAAATCGTTATAAAAGAACGGGTACGCAATGTGATGTAGCCTCTTCGCCAGCGCAAAAAGGACTGATTCCGTGTGGTTGAATATGGTGAATTTTGCTTTGCCAACAATGCTAGGCCTACCGTCACACTTGAATGCGCTGCCCAGTGGGATTAGAGGCCTGTTACTTTGCTTAGAACGTCACTTTGCTTTCCATATTTGAACTTTTGTGCTTCTTTTGGCAGATATCACTTCCATTGTGTCAGTAAGAAATTTGTTTTTCATCCTGATTTTTTCCAAATATCATTTTCGCAGAAACATTTTTTTTACTCCATGTAAAACTAGACAAAGGGTAGACAACCTGTAAAGACGTCAGGAATTGATACCGAACTGGCCTGGAGGTATTGGTGGACTCACAAAAACCGCGAGGGTGGAGGTTTTGGCTAACATTTAAGCTCTACCCGAGCAGTTTTGGTGAGACAATCAATACCGACAATGAATACTGTGATTTTAAATGCTTCCATACTTTGCACCAACACAAGCGGTATCTGAATTCAAAACTGCGATTCATTATACATAAAGATATTTTAGAATTATGAACGCCCTGTAAACATTTATTATGTCGGTGCTCTTTCGGTTCAATATATTTCCTGCTTTCGAACATTGTTGTCTATAGCAATTTTTGTCTATAGCATTGTCTATAGCAAGTTTATTCAATTTTAAAGACATTTTCGTGTTTCCTTCTATGGCATCCTAATGCGGTGACGTTATGGTCGGGTTGTTTCCGCCCTGCCCACAGCCGTATGCCGTCGCTCTCTTCATAATGATCATTTCCAGTGTAAAAAGTCTCGAAGATTCGACCATTACGTATGATTGACCCTATCTTGCGCAAATATTTCCCTTTTATACATTCTCATTCCAAAATTTCCAAAAACTTTTTCATAATTTCGACCACCCATTGTCGAGTCGGACTTCGCAGATTGGTCAATCAAGAACATTGCGGCGTTTTGAACAAGGAAGTACTTTGACAATGACTAGTTAAATAAGTTGATTTATACATGTACTTCGTCATTCAAAAATGCAAAACACATTTTTCTCCACTTCAGGGTAAGGTATTTTTCGGACTTCGCTGATTGGTCTATCATCAACTCAGATGCCCACTCTTTCGACAAGGAAGTTCTTTGACACTGTCGTATGACCTTTTCATTCGCAATCATTTCGATTTATTTATAGTTTTGTCAAAACACATTTTTCACAGCTTGAAGTATGTTATTACATGTATAAGTCCAGACTAACGACCCTTAATCTGCGTACCTAGTACGATAAAGAGGGGGGGGGGGATATCAAATATATCCATATAAGCTTACCTTTTTATGAGTTCAATTTTTATTCAAGCCTATCCGGTAGGATTATTCACTTAATTTAAGATCGAACATAAATCAGCTATAGCTATAGCTTCATGATTAAAATAACTATTTGAGTAGACTTGACCTTTCTGTCTGCGATATTAAAACTTCCTTGATTCTGCAGTTGCGCGGTATCCAAATAATTTATCTGGTCATACATTCACTATAAATTGTTGAATTAAAAAGTAATTAGACTGTAACATTAATCTGAAGAGCTGATGTAAACGTTAGTCGGTTGTGTTTAATTACATCAGAGTCTTTCAAATAAAGAGTCAGGTCACGGCAAGTTTCCTTTGATCCAACAGCTCTCTCGGGCAATTAACTGGAAGCCATGATGAAGCCCTTTTTATTCAGCTACAAACTGAGCTGAGGTGCAAAACAATAATGGAACGACCAAAATTCAACGAAAAATATTTATTCTGCACATGAGGTACACATATGATTTATCGGGTTACAAATACATACAACATGAATTATATTGATGAGAACTGTCTAAGAATTTAGGCAGATGTGTTGATTAGCTGCTAATTGCTAATTGCAATTAAGCTGCATGCACTCTCATCTGTTTGCAATTTGTTATAAAAAAAATCCATAATCAGGTTGTAATCTATGGCAACATACACTGTCAATTGTTTCTTATGAGGTGACTCAAAAATTGATGTACGCATCATAAAATTTATGTTTGTGAGGTTTCAGCCAAATTGCGTGTTCAACAATATTGGAACGGTATCCCTCACACCAATTTGGGCTTATATGTGTGCCAAAACAAACTCATCGATGGGAAAATGAACCGTTTTCTAATCTCGATAAACTAGTAACTGGGCTTCAATATCACAAAACTATCAAATATCCCATTAAATAACAGTTACAATAAATAAGAAACATTTTAATAGACATAAAATGGGATTTCTAAACATGTGAAGATCTAACCACATAAAACGAGACGTTTCGCATTTTTTCATGTTTTTTTTAGTTTTTTACCGCTAACTCGAAATTAAACCCGTTGTCATGAAAATTCGCTGTCAGTCAAAATCTCAAAAAAATATGGAAATATACCATGATTCGACAACAACAAAAAAACCATGCTATCGGAGCACATAGCGGTTGTTGTCTGCTAGACCTAGTTGCAAAAGTTTTTATTAAATGCCTTATTTTCAAAAACCAAACGTTTTGGTTTGGGACATAGTCGTCTATTCAAAGACAAGAAGACAATGCATCTGACGGCAAAAAAAATCCACAGTGATGGTTTGTTTTTCTCGTTGATACAAATGTGTATGATTGGGGTGAGGTATAGATAAAAAACAGCAAATGGTTTTAATCAGGTAACCTTCATGTACTCACACTTGGCTTAAAAACAGTCACTAGTCTTTATTCACATCACGAACACGCAGACACTCAGTGTGATCACCGCTCTAGATTGTCAAGTAAACATCAACAAAATACTTCATCGTTACCATACCACATTGAAAGTATTATTGATTCAGTGTGTCAGCCTTTGAAAGAACTCACAGTTCTCTTTGTGATATACTTCCTCTTTCATTAGATAAATCATTTTCATAGGTATTATGCGTTTTTATCTGTTTTCAGGTCTGAATTTTCCAATCCTGATTGGCCATGTCCTGTCGCCGATTTCTAAGCCTAGCTTAATGAGTTCTCGGCAATTTCTTTTGAAGACGCCATTATATCAAAATATCGATGCATTGATCAGGGTTTGGTTGCTTTATATAATCTGCGTTGGCAGTAACGTGTGCTTAAGTCCAAAAACCCACTGTTGTCACTGAATGCCGAAAAATGTATATATTGCTTAGATGAGTTAAGGGTGGCGTTTTTTCAAACGCCGATTGAGCAACTGGGCCCTAATTGAATGTTGCCAAGCAACAACTTTGAAATCCATGGTTTTTTTTCAATAAAGAGGTTGAAGTAACAACGTTTAGAGTATATTGACAGTCTTGTTACATCGATTAATTGACTAAGTTCTGAAGTTTTACTTTTGATGCAAAAAATTGAAGTCGCTGTTCAGAAAAGTTGCGTTTGATGGAGAAAAAACTGAACTGTATTTTAAAGTGGCTTTTGCATCTAAACCGTTCATTATGTTCTTTTTCGCCTGCCATTAGAATAAGACATTATTATCCTTGTCCACTCGTTTCGAGATCCCGTTCTCAGTTGAAACCTGCCCTTAAGCCGGATCCATACTGTAGACTTCGATATCATCGATTGTTTTAGACAAAAAAAAGAAAGTTTCTACATCACGCATCGATGAGAATGTTTTAAAATTATGCGTAGGTTTCGACATTATCGGTTCTAAAAAAGCCAATGTTCGCGCTTTGCTTAAATAATTGATACCGAACTGGAGATATTCGTTGTCTCACCAAAACGCGAGGAGGGGGGAGGGGGGGGGGGGTAAAATGTAGACCAAAATCTTTGGTCGACCCGAGCGCTTTTGATGAGACAGTCAATGCCGACAGTGAGGTATCAATTTCTATTCTAAAATATCTCAAAAGTTAACTTCTCAATATCTTGCTTTGTAGGCGCATATTGCATTTGCACTGTAAACTGAAATTCTTTATAAATCTGGATGTTTTAGAATTTATCCTAACAATCGCAGTGGGGAAAATTCATCGCAGGGTCAAGCATGGCCAACGGAGCAGGACGGTCAACCGCCAGTAGTGGCCCGCGGTTGGTACAAATACAATTTTTCATAGCTATTTCAATATACTCATTGAATTGAACAAATAATTGAATATTTCTCCTACATTTTAATTCTCCGTGCATGATGTACGAGTTTTATTTTTTTTAAATCGAATTTTCTTTTTTCTGATTGGCTTAGGCCTATGGCTGGTGGGCTAATCTTGGGTTTGCCGTTTTGTTGAGACGACTTCTTGTATTGGTGATCGCAAATAACAAAACATCCTGCAAAATAAAGCCAAATATGGCCAGGATTGATATCGGAATTTGATTGAGCAAGGAATGATGAATTTGTTTACTTCAACTTTGCACTTATACAGAAGCGTAGCTTGCTTTATGGTCGGGGGGGGGCTTTCTTGGGTAAAGCTGTCTTGTTATCATGGTCAAACACATTTTTGGGTGGGAGAGGGGGATCTGCATCCCTGACTCCCTTCCTGCTTGCTACGTCCCTGGTGTAGGGACATATTGTTGGTCCAGTTCCAGGGATTTGGACTACGCATTTTAAATGGGTATCAAATGTGATTTGCGATTTGACCTTCTTGGTTTGATTTCAGTTGACGCAGTTCAGATTATTTATTCTATTGTTGTTCATTTCGAGAGAAGTCTTCAAAATAGGAAAGTTATTTATCGTTGGGGTTCTGACCTAAATAAACACGGAGCTAAATCTTTTCACCAGCCTTAATAAATTGTATACTGATCACGTTTTATAGAAATTACTTATAGCTGCTCGGATCATCATTTATTACTCCTCTTTGTTACTTTGACATGGCCTTGCGTTATGGGCTTGTCGTCATAGAGCATTCGATATTTTTCGTTGTTGATCAGGTTCTTCTGACCAAATAGTCAATAGGAAGAATGTATAATGGTTTGACATAGATCTTATCTGGAACGATCTTTAGCCGTTCGTTCTGTCGCCAGTTGGCAAACAGGCCATTTCGAACAAGTAAGAATTAGATGCCACTACTGTCCCAATTTTCTGCCAACCGGTAGGTGAGACATCCTGACAATCCAGGGGGGGGGGGGGGGTCGATGGACCTAAAGCCGCAAGAGCAAATAGACATGACAATGTGAAAAAATGGTGGTCTCTCCAGCTGTCTTTTGGAAATACTTTTACACTTTTTTTATTTCATCCTCTTTATAAACTACGCATTTTAGTGTCTCAAGTCTATTTACCGCCAACAGGTGCACTGTCAAGACTTTCGTCTATCTGTTGTGGCTCGAGGGAAATTGGCAAAAAGCCAAAAGAAGAAGCCAGCATCCAACTTCGCGTGCTTCCAACTTAAATCTATGATTGTGACATTCCTGTAACACACAAGAGAGGTTCGGATTTTGATTAAAAAACGAGAACGTGTGGTTTATTCTGTGGTGACGTCACCAAGACAAGTTGATTGTTTTGTCATAATTTTGTGAGGGATACATGAGACATTAAAAAACACTGTTTTAATTCATTAGGGCCTACTGACCACGAAATCCGTCGTCTCGTTCTAGAGTCAAAATCGGAACCTCACTGCATAATCATCGGATCAAATCGATACGCCAATCACCAACAATGACTTTAGCTCTATTGGTTCGCTGGGTCTTTGCACCATTGATATTTTAATCCGCCTTCTTCCATTCAGGAGACTCGATATTCGGTGAGGCAAAACTTAGGCCTGTACAGTGATTTGTGGTCCGATCAGTCTTTTGAGCAGACGGCTATCACAAGCGTGATATATCCGACTTACTTTTACTCACTTAAAGAGCTTTGACGAGGCAGCTTATGGCAATACCATGAAATATCTCTTTGGAATCGCAGTGTTTCTCGGTTACTTTGCGTCATTTTTTGCTCCAACTGATTCGAGGATTGACGTTAGTGGATCAGGGTGAGTAGCGCTTACCTTTGTTTTTTTATATCTTTATAAACATACGTCTAACAGTTTTAAATGTCCTTAGATAACGTGTTCCCGAACAACAGATTGTCTATTACACGTATTCGCTTTGAATCTCCGATGTATCATGAATGCCATGAGTCTCTATAAAATCATATCTTATCCCGTCACCCTCAACGAACACCTTTTGCGAAAATTACCAATATTCCACGACGCATGTGATGGTGACGGGCCATGCCCACTCCATATGGCTGTGTGTGCATCTAACCTCACCAATGCCTGCGAATTTAAAGAAAAACGTTCAAAGCACGTGGAAAAAAACCTCTGTAAGACATCGAAGGGCATGCAATTAGCTTGTTTGACTGGGGGTCGAATTAGAGTGCAATACTGCTGTGCATGAAGGTGGATTCGGGACTACCAAAAAGTTTGTTGTGGGTCACCTGCAAGGTTCAACCTACTCCTCCTTTGCAAAATTTGCCCAACGACTTGTGTCACACCCGACAGACTACTGAAAGTCATGGTGATCCAATTAAAATACCAGTTACGGACCGCCGGAAGTAGACAGCAGACTTGCGGGCATGCAGCTTTGTGGCTGGTCGAAATTGTAAAGAAGAAGCGCCTGTCAACCCTCTAAAATCATTTCGCCCTACAATTATGTGGAGTTTGAAACATGCAGCAAAATGAATCTCGAGGACGATCTTTCCTGTGGGCAATTTGACCTGCAACTCCGCGTGACAGGTAGATGGGTTGGACATGTACATGTAGGCGTACAACACTTGTTAATGAGTAGATGTACCAAATGAGGCTCGGGCATGTACTTGATTTTAACCACGTGACCAGCGTCCCTGAAGCCATTGTTAATTGATTAACTGATAATTTATTTATTTTTTTATATTTCAGCCCCAATGCGTGTCTCGTATATTATCATTATAGTCAAAAATATAGAAAGAAAATTGGTGGAATTTCTATTTCATGGATAACCAAATATCGGTAGGTGAACGACATCCCGACTGCGTTTTGCGAATTCGAGTATCACAATATCAACTATAACATAAGTATGTTAACATAAGGATTTCACTCATATTATTCAGACCCCCCCCCCGCGCCCGCGTAGGTGCAGTTGTGCGGTCAACATGGAAACTGAACTGCGTAGTGCAAACGTGGACAAACTGCTTTGACTTAATTTGCACGACTGCTCACGGATAGACATTTCCTCACCGTCCACCAAATTTTGAGTAACACTTTTGAAAAAAAATTGACATCTTCGATTATCGGACTGCCTGCCTTTTTCTATGGAAAGATGAAATCTTGAATCTATCTTAAAATTGTACTATTCTGCTTCAACAGGACCGTAACGAGATCAAAATGGCAATGCTGTGCGGGTTGGCAAACTTCTAATGGCGTGAACTGTGATCTAGGTACGTTAATTTGTAGCTCTTTTTAAAATTAAGTATGAAAAACTCAGGAACGATATCATACCCTTTTACCTTCAATTTCTTCGATGATCATCATCGAAAATCCAGGGTCAGTCGTATCCTCCTCTCCTCGCACTTGGTCGATTAACTAGTGCCGAGTGTTGGCCTGATCTTCAGGATGTTGATGATAGACTCAAAAGTATACTTTCGCGTCACATTTTCCTTAAATAATCTGCAATTATCTGACAAAATCTCCCTGATTTTCCTCTAGACTAATGCTAGTGATACACTTTTAAAAAGTAGTCCTGACCAATTTTTTCTAGCTATTTGCGATTCAAAGACAAACCTGAACAAAGCGTGCCACAGATGGGTCGCCGCTGGGCTTATTGTTAAGCCCGATGGGAGCAGTGTCACGTTCAGTGAAGGGAGTTGCTACCTCCCGCAGAAGTGCCAGAAGTGTGCCAAGGGATTTTGGCCAAAGAATGGTGGGCCATATTGTGAAGGTATGTCCAACTTAAAACGATTTATGGATTCATGAATATTTAACAAAAATGCTGTAGGATTTCGGATTTATCTAGGACCTTGAATGTATTTGATTACCTGTGTATATGCATAATGATGCCTGTTTAATGTAACTTTACTGTCATTTTGATGTGAGAGAAAATATATTTGTCCTGGTAAGGACAAACTATTCGAATCACGGATTCAACCAATATCAGTATCCATCTCTTATTGTTGCAGTTTGTCCCCAGATTGCTAATTGTGACTTTGAGGAATGCAGCGACACCCATCAGATTTGTGCAAGATGTAATGGTGACTACGGGATGACAGGTTGTAATGAGGCTTCCCCAAAACAGATTCATGGCTGCAGCGCTTTCTTCACGAACCCTTTAAAGACAGCTTGCATGGGTGAGGTTTCGATCTGGCAATTTTAAATTGTTAATGACTTATTACAAGAGCGGTTTGTCGCCAAAATTTGCTGTTTTTGCATTAACTTTTTTTGTAGCGGCGGTTGGACGCTAGTGGAATCGGTCCTAGCGGCTTGGGAAACCTTGCTTAATCAAATAACATAAACAATCCTTTTTGAAATCGCGATGGAGTGAATTGATTGGAGTAATGAATTTGCGTCACCAGTTGAGCGGCCATTGCTGAAAGCAGTATTTTTCTCACTGTCCAATGGTCTGTGCAACTTTTTCCAATGGTGTGCTTTTTGAAATAATTTAGTGGTGAAAACGAAACTTTGCGAGCGTAAATTTCAAACTGGCCGATTTCGGCCACAAATATAGAATCTATCGAGGAGAACTATGTCAGCCAACTTCATACTATCACCTGCGCGACCAATCCTTGCTGACGCGAATTAATAATTAATAATAACGACGTCCAAATGGGATTAAAAGAGCTTTGCCTGTGTCATCTCGTGAAATCTCTTGGCCGCGTCAGAGGAGAGCGCCACTGCAATAATGGTATTGAGGATTGCCTTGCGACTACATTTCGGGTGAAGGGGACAGCGATAATTTGAGGCCAATGCATTCGTCAACAGAGGGATTTTTATCAAAATTATTTTACCATGTTTGTTTTTAGAGCTTTGTTCATGGCGAACAACAAGTACTGCATGCTGGCCAGGCGAGTGCGGTCCAAAAGGTCATAAAACAGACTGCAAGTGCCACCCTTGGTTTACTGGACCAGAATGCATGACCAGTAAGTTGTATCTTTAAAGGCTGTTCGATAAATATTTGATGTAATTAAATTTGAAAATTTCAAATTGTGTAAAAACGAATTGAATACGAATTTTCACAGTGCCGTTGTGTAGGCAAATGTGGATATAAAATTTCAGCAAATTCGTATGCATAATAAGTGCACTGCGGCACTGCGTTTAACTGCATTTCTATCATTTTGGACCAGCAGTAGATACAAAAGGCGTTCCCCTTTAAAGACATCACTGCATAATGTAGCATGGAAATGTGCCAAATTATCAGGTAGTTTAATTTGCGGTACGCTCGTCTGCCCGTTTCGGTTGGTTGGACCAGATCCGCTGCAGTGGCATTTTGACCAATAAAGCTATGTCAAGGGCTGTCTATCTTATCTCGTGGGCCCTGTCCTTGAATCCAACTAAGTCTGTTTGGAAAACAAGTTTCGAGATAGGCATGATTGTGAAAAAAATCACATGTTTCCTTTCACTTTCAGTCACGAAACCGCCGGAAATCCTGTTTGTTCTCATCAAACTGGACAAACATATCGGCGGAGATCATTACAGGAATCTGATGCAGAACGACCCAAACGAACTCAAGATTACTCGTGTGTACTGGACAAATGCGGAAGCCACTCACCTCGACCTGAAAGCGAAAGCTAACCATACGGCTAAGCTGAGTCCGAGGCCCAAATATGTTAGTAAGGACAAGGCCAAGACGAACATCGGCATCGTCCGTGCTAGTGTTACCATTATTTCAAGGCCAGGTATGTAATCACCATCTGATAATCTTCAAGTAGGCCACACACTTAAATTATTTTGTAAAAACAACTAATCTGTCAGTTCCTGTGAAATTAATCAATTTAAAATAGTAGTGAATTAAAAACAAACCATTAACTAGTAAATGATAACCACTAAAATGATTAAGTATTACTGTTTCGATAGTTAAAACAACTGATCTCTCAGCCAAAGAACTACAACACGGGAGAGTGGTAGGTAAGAAATTACGATAAAATATAGATTTTTTTACACTAAATCAAGCAAGACATAGATTTGTCTTGGAAACGCAGATTGACATAACTGCAATTCTTTTTCTGCAGCAAATGGGACTGCCCGTACCTCTGCCTACCCTCTTTGCGGAGGCAAATCGTTTGTTGCTGCTCCGGAAGGGAAAGAACCAGTGAATTGTCAGGCGTGGGAGGTCCTCGGTGGGAAGATGCTGCAGCATGTTATTGAACACGGAGCAAGGTAAGAAACTTCAAGTCTATTCCCTGAATTTATAAGTCTTGGAGGACGGTACAGAAATGCGAAAGCTTCATTCTAATCCATTGACACGTGACGCACTGCGAATGAGCGCAACGACCCTTATTGGCGCCGTAATAAACGTATTTATAGCCTCAGTCATCCAACCTCAGAAATAGCTGATGTGGAAACGTCCTCGGCGACATCTATGTTTTTACCCAACAGAGTATCGCTGTTGGACAACCAATGGGCTAACCATTGAAAAGAGCGCCTCCCTTCACTAGCCCGTCACGGCATATGATCGCGAAAGGAAGAATGAAAAACGATGGTTCACTGCACTGCATAGGCATAAATTGACGATATATGTCACCATGGTTCAGACGATTGTCATTCATTTGGGTTGTATCCCGGTGGTGTCACCTCGTGGCCCGATAGTGAGGTGCCTTCTCCTCATTTCTCAAGGTTAATGAGTTTTACATTACACTGCAAAGACACAGTAATTGGGTGATATGAATAAAGACTAGCAAATGCTTTTATCTAAAACTCCATGTACATTTACACTAGGCCTTTCTGTACAAAATTGAAGTAAAAGCATTTGCTAGTCTTTATTCATATCACCCATTATGTCTTCAGGTAAAACATGTTTCGTTAAATATAAATTCTTCTTATTGGATGATCTTTTATTCCAGTCTAGAGATAGAAGTCGTCTACGTCGCTGGTGGATTTGTGACAATTATCGACCTGGACCGTGGCATGAATAATAAAGAAACAAGGCACGACTATATCGAGATCACCTCCAAGTATAAGACCACATTCAAATGGGATCTTCACAAGCCTTACAGTACAAGTAACGATCATTTCCGACTGTCAACGGAGAAGGCAAAGACCGTGAGTTTTAGCCCAACTGATACAGACGGCTGAACGCCTTTTGAATATATATACTATAATATCCCCAGATTAAAACATATGTTACCAGACAAGAACAGTTGAGGAAAGATTCAGTTTCAAGAAAATCTTACTGCACCACACGGCAAAACACTGACTCACTTGAGTGGAGAGCTTTGACTGACTTGCAGTGGAGGACGTGAGGCATGTTGCCAGGCACATATTTCATGCTTTCATCTCTTCAGGTTGATCAAACCATCACGGGAACATGGCAGGGCTGGAGTGATGACGACTCTCAAGTGCATGATAATGTCACCGTGGGGGTCACGCGCCTGGAAGCAGTTGGGAAAGAACTGAAGGATCATTGTGGGGGAGGTGAAGCAGTAATTCCTACAGCTACAGGATCACGATCGGTATGTGCGACTTTGGCACCTTTTAGGACCTAATTCTTCAAAACAAGTTAGTTTTTAACTTGTCGTTAGCTTTACCTTAGCGTTGAGTTTATTGGACTTTGAAGAGGAAGAGGACAGATTAAAGTTAACACAAGCTATAGTGATTTAACTGGTCCTGAACAACCGGGCCCAAGGTTGATTCTCTTCGCTTCCTAGTTTCAGGACAAAGTGTTCTCCGTGACCCTGTTAAATAGCCTAGTTGGGAATCAGAACGAAATACTTTTAAACATTTACAACCAGGCTAAAGAACAATTCCACCAAACTAACTATTTACTACTTCAGACCTTGCAGAAATAATTCTGACAATACAGACAGTACAATTCTGTAATGGTTTTAAATTTTCTAGAAGACCACAAGGCTATATATTCCTTACCATGCATTGGGCTTCATGCAGAAAAAAAATCAATCTCAAGACAATCTAACCTTACCCGGCAAAGGAAAAAAAAGAGGAGATCACTGACTCTCTCTGGGCTCGTGCTTTGGTCTATCAGAAAAAATCAGGGGCTAGTGTTTGCTGCTCCGGCCTTCACTAACCCCTGATTTCTTCGTTCTAATGTAGATTGACAAACCTATATTAATTTTGATTATCTGCTTCAGTTCAACGTTAAGAAACCCGGTGTATATTCCGTCATTCTCACCGTCTCTGACATAGCCGGCAACCATGAACGTTCGAGGCGATTCTTCACCTATGACCCGGGCTCCAAGCTCCAAATCATGACCGGGACTAACGCATCGTTTAGCAGCGCAGCTAGCAACACCAGCTACGATGACCAGTGGCAGCACAACACTGACATTGCCATTCCTGTGGTTTACACAATCAGCGAGGGCCGCTTCATCAACCCTAACCATACCCATGGAAACTGGTTGGGGGCGATCCTTAAGTGCCATGGAATGAATGATACGTATGATGACAACGACCGGCTGAGGACGACTTCTTCCATAAGGAACAATCGGGGTAATTAACAATTACGGTGGAATCTTCCTAAGCTAACATAACACCTTTCTATTAAAGACTCTCGCTCTGTGAAGGACACTTGTTTTGGTCCCAAATTGGTTGACTTCATTCGTTTTGATCTCTCTAATCAGGACACCTCATATTAAGGACAGCATTAGACAGTCCTAGGAGTTTCCTTAATAGAGAGGTTTTACTGTAGTTAACACTGATATGTAACCTGGTGTAGCCAAATTGCATTTTTATCTGGCAGTCAAAGAACATCTGTAAAATGTCGTCCTCTTCTTAACAAAAATGAATAATGAAATACGAAATAAAATCATCATGGATTACTGGTCAACTGCGCTCTACTGACAACTTCGTTAAGCCATTTTTACCTGGCACGAGTGAATCGGGTTCACAGCACATCAAGTTGCCCCGACTTGGTCTTGAACCAAAGATATTTGGACTCATACAACAAGCTCTTGATAAGACAATTTTTATTTTGCAGGCGTGGTCGAGATGGAGATTGGGTACCTTCAATACCGATCTCTTGATAGGCCAAACACACCTGTCCCCTACAAGTCTATTGATATATTCACCACGACTAACTCTTTTAACATTGTAAGGAAGGATGGTGACACCATTGAGTAAGTCAGAATATTGATGTACAGCAAACTATTCTCTACTTACCTCATCTGTGCCTACATTTCTTCCTACGGCCGGGCTGTTTATCAGAATGCGGTTCTGAAATCTAGAATCCAGCGTCACTACCAAGGGTTCCAAGGACCTTACTCCCAGTTATCACTTAATTACTAGTGCCTAGTCTGCAGATCTTTCAAGATGGATTAACACGCACTTAAGATAGATATTGATAGGTCACCGAGAGATGTACATTCAAATTTTGATATACTTACAGAGAGTTTATACTTTCTGACTTCTGGACTTATACACATCTAACTCAGACGTATAGAGCGAACATATTCATGCCTTTAAAAAGAACATCTTTCCTGCAGGATGTTTATCAAGGTAACAGACTACATGAACAGGTTCTTTGAGGAAAGCAAGAAAGTCCGCATCGACTCCAGTCCGCCTGTGATTCTAAATGTTGCATTGTGGAGGGAAGGAGTAAAAAGGCTTGCCGTTCACAACTCCACGGAGCTCCGCACGATGACGTACGTAGTTATAGATGAAATTAGAACTGATTGCACTAAAATGATTTCTCGCTAGCTGTGGTTGCTTCGGTTCCCGCCACAGAATAAGTTCACTCGACTCCAGCGCTTTTTTGGTAATTAAAAACCATTCTTTTGACACTCTTTACGCTAGCAAACATCCATGCTAGCGGTAATTTACATTACCAAATATCCGCTCTGGACGAACGTAGCTTTGCACGGTGGCGATTGCAGCAGGGAAAGGCTTTAAGAGGAACCAGGCCTTTATTCCCGTACCTGCTAGTGGAATAGGGCTTTTGTTTGTTGGATGAATTTTGGCGGATAAACACGTCCCACCCATTCTCCTGCAACATTTGGTGGACTTGCCACCTTTTACAAGCAATTTCTACATCAGTTTCTGCATGCATATATGTATCTAAAGTCCACAAAAAACCTTGTCAAAGGTTGAAAAGAGGTCCATGAATTATGAAGGAATCTGTTGGAGTATGCAAACATGCATTGTCTTTCAACAAAGAATAATGTGTTTCTAGGTTTGAATGGTGGGCGTTCGATTATGATACTTGCTTGAAACAAGTCGAATGGACTATCTATGATAACCACACCACCCGTAAGGAAATCTTCTACCATGGTCATCAGAAGATTGGTCATCAGGGACGACACAAGGTATGTTTCTTTTTGGCAAAATTCAGCAGGTATCCAGCGCCCACTATAGACAGTCGCGTAGCGTGGTAGCAATTTTAAAATATTTTGCGGGGTAATTCATTACATTTGAATGAAATTTTAATTCGAACATGCTCCTTTCATTGACTTTAAAGGTTAGCGCAGGACTGCTTCTTAGGAATTGTAACTGTTCGATGTAGCGAGTTTCATGAACTGCTGTAATGCGATGTCTAGTTGTTTACTATGCATACACCAATATAGAGAATATGGCGTGAAAAGACACCTCGACAAGAGCTATTTAATGTGAACTTTTCTTGTAGGACCTTGCTGCATGTAAGAAGAAATACTTCGAGGCCCCGAACGGCCCGGATTGTTATGCCACTATTTACCACGGTGCCTGCCACAAGCACTTTCGTGTAACGCCTCAGGTCTCAACAGGTGGACTTAATGGACTGCACCCTGATAGAAAGGAAGCCCTCCACGATGTCGACCTCTTCATCAATATAACAGTTATCAACTGGGCAAACTTAAAGTCGACATTCGTTAAGAAGGTAAACACAGATGTATTGTAGGACATGTACATTTTATCATATCAGGATCGATCTACTATTTCAGCAGTTTACGGCAGAAATCGATTTAGCAGACAGCCGGTTTTGGGATAGAGTATGGTCAGAATATTATTTTTGCCAGGCCATGTCATACAGTGGCCTCGCTTGTAAAATACAAGCTGTTACCAGCTGTTATCAGATACTAGCTGTTTAAATAGAATGACTACCGAAACTCTTCGTTCCCGTAACCTTGAGTCGCAGCTGGTGAGGCGGGGTCTCTATCTGCTTCTCCTCAGACTTTATACTAATTCTCCAAACTTGTCCTTTCAGATCTCGATTGATAAGTCTCGTCCTAGACGAGGAGTAGTCCATGACGGGCTCCCAGGGGCTCCTGACGTTGATTACCAAAGTAGTAGAAACCTTGCAGCATACTGGGATGGTTTTTTCGACCACGAGAGTGGGATTGTCTACTTTCAGTACGCCTGGGGGACTTCTTGTCAGGGAACCGGTGTATTTGGAATCAAATATGACAGCGCAAAGGTATTTCTTATGGGGTTTCTTTCTGACGAAGATATGCCGAGGACATTTAGACTTACTGCTAGCCTTATCAGTAGTACCGTTAGCGCATGCACACTTCTTGCCGCTCGGGGATCATGCTTGGGAATAGGATCTACGTCAATGAGAAATATCTTGTATCCCGATAGGGAACGTAAAGATACTTTTACTTAATCATGATGTATCTTTTGCTCAAAAATATGTTGGCTTTGATTGTTAAAATTGTATTTACATGCGTAATACAGCAGCTGTGACGAACCGTTGGTAAGTTCGTCATAACAGGAATTACAGGAACATTTCTTTGATGACTTTTTGTTTCTGCACCTTCATTGACAGAAGGTGGAACAAAATTCCTAGGTTTTGCATCCAGAGTTGCGTGCGCAGGAATGATTACCATAGCAAAATCAAAACTTCTGTCAATCGTGGCGCTGGTTCAAAGACCCAAAAACAGTTAAATAGCCCAACTTTTATCGATCAGGTTAAGAAAACAACACAAACCTCTGCTCAATGGACAGCGCCGTCGAAAGGGAAGTATTTCATCACAGTGGTGGCTTTCAACGCTGCGTTGGACCATTCAGAACCAGTTTGTTCTAATGGCGTCATGGTGGACGAAACCGGTCCAGTCATGGGGGGATCTACAATTGAAAACACTGTTACAAAACCAGGTCTACTCAAGCAGGGTGGGAAGGTGTACTATATCAGGAAGGACAGAAGAAGAGTAAGGATTGAAAAGCCATCTTCCTCTTGCCTGTAAGTTGTCAATTTAATTGCAAAAACAGAAAGTTAAAAAACACACGACTATTGCTCTTGTTTTGAGTTACCTGGACCATGTTGTTGGAAAAAGCTTATTTTCCTCGGTTTAAAAGATGTCATCGTGTTAGTTGCTTGACTGTTGGTGGTTTTTCGACAGTTTTTCTTTTGCACGATGTGTTGGTTGGTCATGTATGCGCCATGGCCAAGATATGGGCTGCAAGTTCACCCGGAATCGATTGACCTTTGTGGAAGTTTAAGCTTGATGTTGATATGCAAATGAAGGAAGACGAGAATGGAGGTCATTGTGACCAGCATGAAAATGAGTCCAGAGTAAACATCTCAAATCCTTCTCATAATCATGTTCCTCTACTCTTGCCCAACTGTGAACACATTGCCATTTCACTTCCAGTGCCAAGGCAACTGAGACAACGGACATCACTATATACTCTGATGCAGTATTCCCAAATGGAACACTGGTGACAGAATCGACTAAGTTCTGTCAGAGTCAGCGTCCACTGTCACTCACTGCAGTCACACCACTCACGAAAGATTCCTATGTAAGTGTTCTTATAATTTAGACGTCCTTCATCATTGTAAAACAGTTTTTGTTATATATGCAGTCAAACCGGTTACAGATTCAGCTTTTAACGTAAGATATCGCGAAGATCCGACTCTGATAATTTCTAATATTGCTTTTAATAATGAAACGCGGATATATAACGAACGAAATTTCGCTTCGTGAAAATGCGTTATAACTTAGTTTGACTCCTTTGTGAATCGCTGATGACGGTCTTGTTTTATCATTCACACATCTGCATGGCAATCGCAGTTTTCGTGATTAACCAGTTTCGTTTTCCAGATTTCCGCCAACTGGACAGCCCACGATAACGAGAGTGGTATACAGAGTTATCAGTTTGGTTTGATGAGTAACAAGGGGGCAAGTGCAGCCCCGGATATTCTACCCTACACTCCAACCGTTTTTGGCAGCCGTGGACATTTCAAACTGCGTCACCCCGACCTCACGGCTGGGAAAGTGTTTTATGTTGGAATTATAGCAAAGAATAAGGCTTCACTGACAACTGAAAAGGTTTGTAATGCATCCACATGGCGTAAAATTAATCTTGTTGGCAGTTTCAAAGCTGAGTGAAAAAAATTTCTTCTTCAAAAATGATTTTTGAAATGAAATTTGGAAGCTAGGATTTGCCAAAAGTCCTGCTTTACACGATTGGTTTATACCAAGACAACGACTGTTGAAAATAGTAGACTTTCATGGCAGTCAAATAACTCCATCGACGCTCAGATAATTTAATCAAAGCAAAGTTTATTGTGAGATAGAATCTGAAAACTTACTGGACGTGTCGTCTGTCTCACTGACAGACATCGTTAACAGTGACTGCGGTGATGCGTGGTGTTTCTCGCGACACTAGCTACAAACGAGACAGGTCTTGGTGGCCCGGCCTTCCTAGGAAGAAATCGCATGTATATGACAGTCTTTAGGAGCCCTCGTCTCTTTCCATGGTGACCCCGTATATTTGGATGGATCAACGTGTTTGGTCGAGTTGGAATCCTTCCCGCTCCAGGATTTTGACATTTTTCCAGTCAGGCGACGTGGTTGAGATCTACCAAATGGTCGGTTATGGCCGACTTATGTAAGTCACCTGCTGTGGAGCAACAAAAATGTATTTTGACATACCGGTACATGATACACGTAACTGATACCTACTAAATCAACATTATTTTGTGATTCGACAGGTTTTCGGTCCGTTTGTTGTGGAGGTGACACATCCAATCTTCACTGGTAAGATCGAGACCCATGCCAAAAATGGTGAACTTGTGGCCACTTGGCCCGCAAATGGTTTTGTTGATGGGGAATCTGCAGACCCGTTCACTTATGAATACGCCGTAGGTGAGTACTGTCTTGAAGTGATGATGTGTCTACGGTAGTTTCAAATGAAAATTGATTGCGCTCGATGTTGGCCGTGCATTGGAGAGGAAGCAGTTTGGCAGTTTGAATACTTTGTTTCGTATACTTTGACCGAGTGCCAAGGAATTTATTCAAATAGAATGGGTTAGAAAATACTTTTTATGACTCACCTAGTTACTGTACATCACACATGACTTTAAAACTTTAAATGGAATTGCCGCCTGGCACATCACTAGATGAAATGTATGATATTGAGATAAATCTGAGGTGACACTCATCTACTTATGCCAGTAGTATATACTGGTACAATGAAAACTGAATCACATTAAAATTTCACTCGCGTAATGAAATTGTCTTCCAGGTACATCACCGAGTGGAATAGAGGTCGTATCATGGTCACCTCTCGTCGTCGGCGCAGACTGCAAACTAGCGCTGCCACCTACCCCAAGCTGCACCCACATTCCCATGAAGTCCAGGCGGCTCCACGCCGGCGATACGTACTACGTCTCAATCAAGGCTACGAACTTTGTCGGCCAATCTGCAGTGGTGACCGTCCAAGTGAAACATTACGCTGACCCTCCTGCCAAGGGAATGGTGCGGGACGTTGCCCCGGCAAGTGAGCAGCCCATTGTGTCCCTTGGTGTAAGTAGCCTACCGGCATCTCTCATTCACTATCAATAGACTTGTTTATAGCTACAGATTGATTAAGTTGTACCACTTTCATGATAGTGAGCCCCTTTAAACATTTCATTTATGCACATATCTTAATATCCTTTTATAAAATATCGCATTGTATTTTTTTAGCAACACGATGACATAGATTTCCAAAAAAGTAAAAAGTCCCTCGCGGTTGCCTGGACAAACTTGGGTAGACCTTATCATACTACCCAATATCGTGTAGCTGTGGGGACGACATCTGGTGGAGTGGATGTGGTGGCCCCAAAGACGGTGACCGGCTCGAGCTATAGATTTGACGGTCTCAACCTAGTGGCATTTATGGTAAAATTATTAATTTCCCAAACCCTTCTTGTGAGCATTGTGAGCATGGGACTGTCCTTCAAGTATATCAGTAAAATATCGAACACTATCTGTCTCTTGTTAATTTTGTTCTCAACTGTTGGAGCCCAAAGGCAACACGTTTTTGGCGTCTGTTGCTGACAATTCAATCCCGGTATCATCGTTGTTCTCTTTCATATCAATCAATGAAAATCAATGATGATTCTCCACCCCACTCACCTGCTGCCATTAGCGTACCAAACGTTGCGAAGTCTTGTTCATATCGACAGCGATTCAGTTGCATAATAACTTTATTTGCTATTCTCATTCAGACCTACTACACGACGGTTTGGGCCAAGAATGTGAACGGCGAGGTGAAGATCACCACTGATGGTGTAAAGGTCATTGACCAAGGGGCTACGGTCAATGCAAAAGTGTTCGATGGTCCGAGGCCTTGCCCCACTGTACGTATTCATCAGAAATGTATACTCTCACGAACTTTTCTACTAAAACGAGTGCAGAAATGCTTAATCAGCAACCAAATGTCAAGACTTCTCTGAGTCCTCCAAGTCGACATAGATGTAACACAAATGAATTACAATGTGATTGTAAAGGGAATGTTACTACTCCTACCTGAAAGTTTAACATGCCAGAAATGTCAGTTAACCTTTAACTTTGTATATCATCATCGCATCATAGTGCCATAGGTTTCTGCCTGTAATCGTCCAAGAGCATGACTGTTTAGAACCATGGGCCCTGAAGTAATTTTATTTTCTGAATCAACAAGGCTGGTCTAGTTTGCCTCAATACACGTCACTCTTTATTTGCAGTTGGTCTGTACAGCAGACATCGACTACCAGGCTTCTACATCCTCCCTTTCTGCCCATTGGTCCATTCCTAGCAACATGGTCGACTACGTCAGTCACGTGTACTGGAAGATAGAACAACAGGATGATGTCATGGACTGTATGTTGCTATTGATTGCTTGTTTATTTTTTCATGTACTACTAAATGTTAGATTTGTTTGGGTAATACTGCAACCATTCCCTGTTGTCATCCAAACACACCCTGCTGTTTAGTTTTGCAAATACCGTATTTACGACATGTATATGCGGACAACAAACTTTATTGCGTTCATAAGACCTTTTGACACTATCTTAATATGATTTTCAATGCAGATATCAACCTTTCATTCAGCATTACAGTCTTAGGTCATGTCAGGACAACAGCATTTCAAGATTGGAAGCCAGTTTGCTATCAGTATGCAAGCTGCCCCTGGTCCAAATTTTTCTGTGTCGTATCCGAAATATTCTTAGTTTTTCCCTTTCGATTGAAACAAAATAGTCAGTATCATCAGATGTGACATGCGATGTCGTCACTAACAATATCAACATCAGCATTCTTCCCTTTCAGCCACTTCATGGAAAACGTTTGAACCGTTTGCACTTGTCCAAATGTCAGGCAATGTTACACGATCAAACCTGGGCTTGGTGTCTGGTAAACGCTACCGGTCAGTGCTGAGGCCCTGCCATGGAACGGTCTGTTTCAGTGATGTTTACAGTGATGGTGTGCTCATCCTTGCTAAGCTTCCCGCGGGTGGTTTAATCTCTGAGGTGCTATACAAGGACAAAACAGTAAGATTCTCTAGTTTTATCGTACTATCGTTTAATATTTTAGAAAAACAGGAGTTATTATACCAATGGTTGTTCGATGCCATTGAAAAAATTAAATGTGGGTAGATAATGGGTTGACGGTACAAAGCTGTCCGATGGTGGCGTCATGCTCTGCCTTGGTTTCGGTGTCGAATTTGTTTTACTTTATGAATCAGTCTGAGATGGATGAGACTAGAATACTAAATGTTCATCCAAGGGGAAAATTCTATATTCATCATGACCGTGGCAATCATGGCCATCAATGCGAAAAGAGGACAGATTTGGAATACTTATTTCCTTGATGACTACATGATCATCACTTAAACCATTCGGCGGAACTGTCTATCTCGTGAAGCGTTTGATGTCATGAAAGAGTTCTTATTGTCAGAGACTGAAATTGAGCTGTTTACATTATCAGTTACACGAAGCAAAACGCCCAGCAGGTCTTTATCATATCCTATCCAAACCTCTATAATAGAACGCTTTTTGCACATTGTATGCATTTTTATTCTTGTTTCCCCTCTTATGTAGATAAAAGTGGCGTTAAACAGATTTGTCGACGTGGACATCCCTGAGCTGTACAGTGACTTCCGTCGCTCAGTGATTGATGTTTATCATTGGACAGTTACAACCAACAATCAACCTGGCCAAAACATCGAAGATTGGAGGAAGGCTGATGTTAACATATTGGCCGATAAGACAAAGGTAGGATATAACGCGCTGTGAACACTCGGAGGGATTAGATTTACGTTACAGAACTTACTTAATACTTAACTGCAGCATGATGGTTCAAGCCATCATAAGTGAGAGGAACTGTTCTGGTTCTCGTTTCTGTAACTTTGTATTTGGACAGAATGAGTTGTTGGCTCATAGGCTGTGTAGGCGCCCGGTGGATTAGGATCGTAGGGGCTGCCTCATTGAGGTGTCCGATTATCATCACCGCTTGGATTCGACTTTGGTCTTGATCCTTGGCAAATATGTGTCGGATATTGTTGGACCTTCAACAAGCCGGGGCTCCTGCGAGTGTAGGGACACACAGTCAGGTGCTCATCACTCAGCTGCATCTGGTATGCACCCTCTTTGCTGTGGTGTATGTAGTGACACACTTATTGGGGGAAAAGATAGTTTTATCTTTTCATTCATTTCACCGTAACAGTTATCCTAATTTAATGAAATGTGTTACACCAGTGCATGTTTATTTGATGTGAAATTTACCCTTCCAGGGTGAATTCACTGCGGTTTTCGACCACCCGTTGGCATTCAAAGATTGTTACCGACTTGCTTTACGCGGCACCTCAAAGTCCGGGCTGAGCACTACACTATTCAAGGAGGTCAAAGCCTGTGACACTATTAAACCATTCGAACCAACTGTCATAGACGCTGTTGGACTGCCAGTGATAGACCAAGGTAGAAAATACTTTTTATAAATTTGAATTTTTACTTGTAGCTGTCTCTTTGATGTACATTATAAAGCGCTATAAGACTTTGCATTTCTCTAAATTGTTTGATGTTATTGCATCTGCTGCATAGATCTTCGAATAGGTATTCAGTAGCAGTTCCAAAGGGGTTAATATATTTTTCATTATATCAGCAACGAAGACAATTATTCCAAATACTGGCCAGCCCATAACGAAGAAGTTAAACGATGCTTGGCGCGTACCTGATCAAGACTACACATCCTACAAGAACATCCTGTCAGCCACCTGGCCCAGTCTTCGCCACAGAAAGTACAAATATGCAGTCATAGTGGACAGCATGCTTAAGCCATTCGGGCACAAGGACAGACCTGATCAGATGATCTACAAAGATCCATGTTCCCTGCCTACAGCAATCAAATGTGGAGAGACGGGTAGGTGAATTCTGTAAACTGCTAAAATGTGCGCGCCTCTTCATTTTTGCCGTTCCGGAAAATTTCTTCAACAGAGAACATTTTGGTGGACTGCGAAATTTCCGCAAATCGTCATATCGTAGTTAAAGGCGTTAACAAACGAGCATATTGCAATAACCAGCAATTGATTTGCTGACCACTTTATGTGCAAGTCCATATTCTTCCAGAGCATGAATTTGCCAATGTAGAGTTGACGCTCACCCATGGCAGGCGGTACTACATCTGTGTCCACGCTGATGCTATGACAAAGAAGCATGAGAAATGGACTGAGCCATTGGCAGAGGTGAACAGTTGCAGTGATGGTATCACAGTCGACCTCACAGCTCCTAAACCTGGCAAGGTGTGGGTGGGAGCCGAAAAGGGAGAAACATTTTTGGTAAGAAACTTTTTTTAAGCGCTGTAGGTTTTTTTGCTTAAATTCTGTATTGCTCTTCTTTATCACACTGGATATATCTACGTGGATCCTCATTTCAGGTTTTACCGCTGATCCTTAACTTATCATCAATGACCACTGAGGATTCGACTATGCATGGAAATAATTTGCAGAGAGAAGCTGACAAGGCTGATATCAGTCATTTCTTTTTCCAGCGATCTCATACAGAGATGTCTGTCAACTGGTCAGGGTTTGAAGATGTGGAAGAGCATGGCCAATCACCCGACCTTTCAGGGATAAAGTATTATGAATATGGAGTTGGTAAGCTATTGATTAAACAGGGGCTTAGTCAGCTTTCTTGTCCTGGAGAAGGGGGCAAATGTACTTTTTGAATTATTTCGGCCAAAATCATGGTCAAAACTTGTTGTTTTTTCTGGGGAAGGCATTCGTCGCACCCCCCCCCCCCCCCCCCCCCAACACACACACGCACACTCCTAGCTATACCCATGTTTAGAGTTTTGAAGATACAGATGTTCTTTTTTGGGTACCCTATATAACAGTTTTTCTGAATGATTCTTGCTAAACAAGGATGTAGGTCAGAAGGAATTACTTTCGTCGTTCTGTGAAAGGCCTGGCTACAATTGTTAATACATCTCACATCTCTCACACCTTCATGTCACATTTGTAGGTTCACTCCCTGGTGTTGATGATATCGCTGAATTCAAGAACGTCGGGTTTACGACGCATCACCTTATACATGGACTCAATCTCCAATCTGGTAGCACGTATTACGTTACTGTTAGAGGTAAGTTCAAGGCTGTCCTGACCTAAGTAAATTTTGGCATGTTCTGGTAAAGATTCAAGTCATTTAGCTTAATACGTTGTAGTTAACTGTTTTTCGGGTATTCAGATAGATTCTTTCTGTCTTACGAACGAGATGTTCAATGTTTATATGAATCGACTGCCCGAACTCTCCTATGTATTTTCATTCTTTTTGCTCCTCTGAAGCACACCGCACTACGTCTTTTTCCATACACGTTCCCTTTCCCTTTCTAAAGCACAGGTTGCCTTGATCGCTGTTTAAGAAAATGATAAAAGAACCGAGAATTACTCAATATACATCTTTATTTCAGCAACCGATTATGTAAATCTGACAGCAAATGCCACGAGCAAAGGGGCCACGGTGGATACAACGCCCCCTGTAAAAAATAATGTCACCATGAAGAGCCACCACACAACTAGCGCTGTCGTGTTTGCAAGGTAATAATAGGTGTAATAGGAATAAGTGACCCCCTGAAAAAGTGTTCTCACTCCCTTAGGGTTGCGTGATGTAAAACATGCATCACCATAATTCCATTGTAGGTCAATAACCTACGAGTTATTGAATCCTACAATATGACTTTATGTAATCACGACACATCGTACACTCTTAAAAATGAGGGGTTTTGAGCTTTTGAAAAACGTATTGGTTTTTTTATCCTACAATAATTTGCACCCGTAGAGGTTTGTCAAGAAAATGCAAAACCCCTTGAGCTTTTAACAAGCTCAAACCTTAACGGTTTTTCATTTCTACGAAAAACCTCTAGATGTGCATGTTTGTGTTGGCTGAAAAACCTTAACAGGTTCCGTTTCATCTAGAAAGTCATGTGTAATTTCATCCTTTCAGTTGGGAAGGAGTGTTTCTTGACAGTGAGTCTGGAATCTCCCATTATGAGTGGGCAGTTGGGTCCCAGCCAGGTTACGCCGACATCATGCCTAACACAGTAACAGCACAGACCTACGCCACTTCTACTAGCAGCCTGGACATGCAGGAAGGCTATGTGTACTATGTGTCAGTTAAGGTGAGGAGTTTGAACTTACTTACTTTCGTGCAACATAATGGCTTAGGTCATCAAAAATGCAAGAGTTGGAACACCAGGGCACTGTGATTTACTGGAAGTGAAGTATCTTGCAAAAGCTACCTAAGTCAGAACGACATTGATATTCTATTACTTATGAGGATGACTTAGTTTCACGTGAAGTACATAAGTCTGTCCGTGACCTGTTGTCTGGTGTCAATAAGGGAACATATTGAGACTTTGCTGAGTATAGTCACCAGCATGGACGTCCCCGTTCGGCTCAGATATTCGAGAGTATTTTATTAGTGAAGCAGTAAATCAGGAAATTAGTGCGTGCGTTTAATTTAAAACTACGCCAAATATGCAATTTGACAAAAACGTTGACTATATAATAGCCGCGAATCTTTCCCGGTTAACAGTATAAGATGGTGACTATGATTGCCCTTTTCTCCTTAGGCATTCAACAAAGCAGGCCTTTCAAGTCTTGCCACCGACTGGCCATTGTTATTTGACCCCTCACCGCCTGTCCTGGGATACGTCTTCGATGGAAGTCGGGACCAGGCCACAGCTGGCCGCAAGGACCAGAACTTCCAGAGAGATGATGACCATATCTGGGCTTACTGGGACTTCAGTGACCCACATTCTGGCGTCGTCTCCTACAGCTGGTCAGTCGGGACTTGTGTTGGCTGTGGTGACATTCTCAAGGACCATCCAGTAGGGGCTAACACAGGTAAACGATCGTTTGCAGTACCTATAGGAACATCGTGTACATTTGAGAGTCCATGGGCTCAGCACGAAGTAGCTATTTCATCTCATAGACAGGATTATGTAAGGGCTGAGCAAACTAATTTCACTTAAACATGCATGGATAGTTATTACATTGTTGGTGATCCCAAAACTGAAATATTCATTGAGACGATATGCCGAAGCCCATGCGGATTAATGCTGTTGCGACAATATGATGCAAAAATTTGTCCTCTTAAAGACTCAGCAAAATTCTTTTTTCAGATGCTGTTGCCACTAATCTAGAGGTAACCCTATGTCAAGGTAAGACATATTATGCCACTGTCACAGCATGTAATGGAGTAGGCCTGTGTTCCACTGCCTCGTCAGATGGAGTGCTCATAGACAGCACACCACCTATCAAGGGATTGGTGCAAGATGGTGTTGGACTCCAGGATATTGATTACCAAAACCACAGGTAACTATTTTTTTCATGAGTGTGTGTGTCCAGATTCTCAAAATTCGGTCAGTATTTTACAAATCCAACAAAATGTAAACCGCTAATAAATCGCGCCTATTTATGCCTGGGGTTTGCGAAAAATTATCTTAACGAATTAACAGTTTCTGCCATTTTAATTTGGCGGATTGAAAACTTTCTTCAGGTTTGTCCTGCAAGAATTTCTCTGAAAATACAATTTATTTACATTACAGGAAATATGTTGGAGCGAAATGGTGGGGCTTCCTTGATGCACAGAGTGGCATATCGTATTACTCCTGGTGGATAGGCACGACCCTTGGTGGCAATGAGTTGATGAAGGAAGAGCGCCTCCACCACTCTGAGATGGCCTACCGGCTGGAATTACCCGGTGGCATTCAGCTGCCAGTAGATATCCCCATCTATATCACAGTGAAGGCCACCAACCATGTGGGTGAGTTGGACCTCTCTTGAACGCATAACAAAGTTCCCTTATTCATACATTTAGAGATAGAGTGGCAAGGTCCAGGCACCAACAGTAAAAAGAATAGGTGATTGAAGCAGAACTGCTCAAATTATATAAGTCTGAAAGCTCAGACCTACTCTAGGCTTTTTGTAAAATGAAATCCTTCGTGTTTGTCGTAGCTAATGGTGTATTGTGTTCTTCTTTTTATATTGCCAGATAGGGGCTTTTTGTGTAATTTTATGAGTATTTTTTGTTTAAATGATGGATGCACATAATGTATGATGACCAAGCACATGTGCACTGCAGCAAAGAGGTCATCTGATTTTTGTCCTGGTTTTATATCTTTGCAGGTTTGTCAACCACTGCCACTTCAAATGGCTTCAAAGTGATCACAGCACCTCCATCAATAGGAAAAGCCGCCACACACATTGAATCTAAAGGCTCCGTCTACAAGAACACACAAGTCTTCGGTAGTGCGATTGGTGTCTCTTGGGAGTTTGATAGCTCTAAATGTCCAATACGGTCTCAGCATATTCGGCTGCATGCGGATCGATTCCACAGAAGAGATATGCCTACTGTTCCAGTAAGCTGACTTGTGACTTTCGCTGCTGGTTGGGTTTGATACAGTGACAATGATTCCATGCTTACGCCAATGATAATTAGCTGATCAAAATCTTGAATCAGATCTAGATCACACAGCATTTTGCACAACTACTGTCATTGTCAAAGCCGTATATTTTTCTTTTAAAGGTCCTTTGAAATAAGCCACGATTTCGGAAACCATTCGGTGGTTTCCAAACTCACTGGTAACGGTTACTAGTTCAGTCACAGGCAGGGCGGGCTAATTGTATTGCGGAGAGTTATATCTCACTGTAAAACAAATATGCAAACTTGAACAATCATCTAACCATCCATCGTTCGTATTTTCTAACAGAAGTGTATTTACCATGTGCCCGACATGTTCATGTCTTGCAGATAGGAAGCACCTTCAAATCCTACTTCTTAACAAATGTAAGCCTTATTGATGGAACGTCATATTTCGTGTCTGTCATTGCTTGTAATCTGGCAATGTTGTGCACAACAAGTACAACCCCGAAGATACTTGCGGATAACTCTCCGCCATTAACAGGTGAGCATGTTATTTCAAATCCAACATAGATGGGTTGATTTACATAATTTGTTTGGAAAATGTCCAAATAGTTTGCGGATTACAGAACCTACGCATTTTACAATCTCACGACTCAACTGGTTGTTGCAACAACAACTATTATGCATCAGGTGGTGGGTCACTTTAAGGGTTGACCATATAGGCACCGTCTTTTTGGCTAGAACTTGAAATCCGAAAGCCATTAGATCACTTTCAAAACAACGTGAATGCCAATTTAAAGGGTGGGAGGCTGTAATTTGTTTTCCAGAGAACTGCCTCCCAGGTTTCAAATCGGTATTCACTTCATTTGGAACGAATTCTAATTACCGACTTTAGGGTTTGAAGTTCTAGCCAAAATAGCGGTACCTGTGGTCAACCCACCAATTGGGTTGGGTATGTTGATAACATACATCGTTACGTTTGATTCTTTGCAGGGATGGTTGCAATAGACACAGAACATGCAGCAGAACTGAGCCGTGAAGAGGCAGGCCATTGGACGTACACTGCGGATTCTTTATCGTTCGCTGTACTTGGTTTCAGTGATGCCCATTCTGGCATCAAATATTATGACGTCAGTGTGGGGACGATGTACGGAGGAAACGATATCACGGTAAGTGAACGAATGTCCCGATTGTACATGTATTTCCCCTGTTGTTCTTTGAATGAATGTATGTGAATTTCATTGTAAAATTTATATTATAGTCGCACGGGATACTTGTACTGAGTTACAGTCGGCATGCATACGAGACTGTTCTGTGTTCCTATTTGGCAGTGTAGAGCATTACATCATTTATGGCCACCCATGTCTGAATAATCCTCATTGGTCCGATCTTTTTTTACAGAATGGCAAAGTTATTCGCTTCAGCCACGGTCCATCTCCCTGGTCTAGGCGGAATGAAGGAACCATTCAAAAGTTGGTCCTGAACGGTGAAAATATCACCAGCGGTAAATTTAAGGCAGTAACGGAATTCTATGTTTCTGTCGTGGGCATCAATGGGGTAAGCTTTTTCGAGCTAGAACTCGGTTGAATAAATTCATAGGTTTGGGAGGGAGGAAGCGAGGAAGACCGCGAACAGCATGGATGGACAACATCAAAGAATAGATCGGCCTCACTTCACTTCAACTTATCCAGAAGGCTGAAAACTAAACTAATCTTCTGGACAGGCATCTTTGCTCGCCAGCTGCAATGATAGACGAGTGACCTCAGGTCATGTGTCTTTAATAGTAGTAGCAGTAGTAGCAAGTATGCATCTCTTTTCTTGGTATTAGAAGAAGAAGTAGAGGTAACTGGTATAAACGGATTTTTCGTTGTCAGGTTGGCTTGGAGAGTGCTGTCTTGATCAAGAAGTTCAGGAAGCTGATCGGTGGGGGTCTTGCATTGATACGACGTTGTCAGTATGAGCTATGCAAGGGTCATTGTGTATGTTCTCCACAGAATGCTAAGTGTGATGGTCCAACTCAACTATGCACAACAAAATCATCAGGTAAGTTATTCCTCTAGTTTGGAATAGAAATTACGAGCTGTTTTCACTTTATAATCCCAAGCACAAGTGTAGGATGGAAAGCCCTCAAAAGAAATTTCAACTACCGATATTATTTTCGTTGCACTAAAAAAAGGCCAACTGCGAATGTAACAGGAACTGATAGTCTATAAGTTCACCGCTAATGAATTCATAGCAAGCACAGCGCATTTTTCAGTTACATTAATTAAGAAGGACTTCTTCATTCGTCTGCTTTCAATGTAGGTCACAATATCTGTCATGCTGAAAATCCTTTTCTCTTGTTTACGTCTTTCCAACAGGACTCAAGCTAAGTGTGTATGATGTTGTTGATATACACCCAAACACTTCTCCCGTCGACATCAGCCACAGCCCTTCAACGTCTGTATTGGCGGCGTGGTGGAAAGTAGATCCTACATCCACTGTTCAACCAATCGGGTAAGGTTATTAGTTGCAGTGGATCAATTTGAAATATTCCTAATGCAAGATTTCGAAACCAAATTAATTGCAACTTAAAACTACATGTTGTTAATTTACATTGAACAATTGGTCTATGTGTTTAAGCTTATACCATAACCAAGTAAGGTTTTGCTCAAAGGCTTGGATTTGGTGCGGCTCATGCAGTAGTAGTTATCATTTTAATTATCAAAGTACTAAAAGTAACCTTTCCAATTCCAGCTATGATTATGCTGTTGGTTTGACAGCGAGAAAGGAGCCGACGGGTCTGAGTTCAAGGGATAACATCATCTGGCGCTATGTCGGTCGCAGTCAGAGTGCTATACACACTCTAGGACCGCATGGTAGGTAACGTATGTCCCACAAGTATATGACTAAAAGTATAGAGCTGCAACAAATGCTCCATTGACCTGCTCCTCCGTCTTTTAACACACCAGTTATGACATTTTGGCAACCTTAAAGCTCATTACTGGTGTACTCATCTCTAAATCAATGCTTTTGCATTTTTAGATGAATCTCTCCTTGAAGGCGCCAAGTACAGTGTCTTTGTCAGAGCCTGGACCAGCAGAACCGAGTATGGGATTTTCAAGTCTAATGGTGTAGAGCCAGCAGTAAAGTCACCCTCACTCTCAAAAAAGCAAGCTGCGACCGTAAGTTCTTCTTAAGGTGAAACTGTAGTGACTCCGTTTTGCCAGTCTAAGGAACACCAGAACAAATCAAACCCACAAAAATTACTGGGAGGACATCGTCACCTTTCGTCTGCATGGCCTCCGACCTAATATTACCTGATTTTCGGTGTCTGATAGAGCTCTGGCGTGCCTCAGATTGGCACTGTGGAAACTGAGTTGGTTCATCTTGCAATGATAACCCTGTGCGTTACCCATTTACCTCGTTCGTAGTTTACTGGTCTGTATTCTTATAAGCGTGTGATGACTCTGTAAACACACTTAGTACAGCAAAATGCACAGAAACAATATGAGACTTTATTTCTATGATTTTTTCCATTAGGGTTTCTTAAGTTTTCTACCTTTAATGTTGGATGAATTCCATACCAGGGTTTCTTGAGTCTTAAAGTTGCTATATTTGTTACGCATTTAATGTTGTAATAAATTATCAAATATATGTGCATGATCTAAGGGCTGTCTAGGCTTAATATTTAATTTGTACTTTGAATTTTAATTCAGGTAAAAGACTGTCGTTATGGCGACCCCAAAAAAGGCACCTCGGCGGTAAAGGATGTGGATGTCTATAACAGGACGGACATGTTCTGTGTCTCGTGGAAGAATGCCTTTCAAGGGAGAAGCTGGGACAAGTATTATGTATCTCTGGGTACCTACCCTGGCGGTGAGTAAATAATGTGAAGAATAAAATGTCCAACCTATTCATCTATTGCGATTCGTGAACATTTTCCAAAAAATTCAAATAACATTTTCACAATTTATTAAGCGTATTGCGAAAAATCCAGCTGGTCAAAATAATTTTTGGCAATATCTGTTTTCGCCAATTGATATTATTTACAAAATCCTAAAAATAAACACCCAAGAAAATTTTACAGTACAGTACGTAACCCAGAGTTGAGTAAATAGTCATCAGCTTTAAGAGATTGGTTTAAATCTTACAAGTGTATTCATGTCTTACAATAGTCAGAGTCTTTCGATAAATTTATGGAAAGATTCTGCTGCAGTCAAGCACATTTGGTAACAATTATTGGGTTCACTGCTACAATTCGCGGTGTGAATCCCTATCATTTTTGACGGGGTGAAAATGCCCAATTACTTTCTCTTCAAAGGCCAAGACACACTGAAGTTCCAGACTCAATCCTCTACTACGTTTTCGGTTGAATTGTCCAACTTGAAGTCGGTCCCGGGGAGGAGGTATTACAGCAATGTGAGGGCTTGCAACAAGGCTGGTCTCTGCAATGAGAGGTATTCTGATGGAGTTCTCATTGATACCTTTCCACCTCTTACTGGCGTTGTCAATGACGGAACGGGTAAGTATCAGGGAGTACACTCTTTGAAAAAACTTAAATGGTTTATGTACCGTACATACTTACATGTAAATGTTGTGCATTTGCAAAGTGAAGTAATCAAACAACACGCATGATGCAAATTACACCATTAAGACAGTCTGGGAAATTTTCTATTTACAGGTTTGCATGATGAGGACTACCAGAATCGAACCAATCTGGTGGCCGCTCACTGGCAAGGTTGGGCTGACCTTGGTTCCGGTATTGATCGCTACATGTGGTGTGTGGGTAAAACACCAGCGAAGGATGAGTGTGGCGTGAAAACTTGGACTAATGTTGGACTTCAAACCAGAATTCAAAAGCTACTCAGTACACCTCTCACTGCAGGTATGGCATTCATGGTAATCAAGAATGTCCGGTAAAGGCCTGAAATGGCCAAGTATTGTACAGTACTCTGTAGCAAACGCCATAAGTGGTCAATCTGGAAGATCCAAAAATAACTATGATTGTTACTTACACTGTACTACATGTACAGTGTCAAACTGCAATGCCTTACTTTGCCTTACCATGCATGAATCAAAATTTGGGTACAATCTTTTTCTTCTTCAGTCACAAGATGGCACCCATCATTGACAGGGAATGTCTTTCAATCCCTATTTTTCGATATGCTTCCAGGTCGTAAGATCTACAACAAGGTGTATGCAGTAGACGGTGTTGGTCATCAATCAAGCGTCGTTGTTTCTGATGGCGTCATGATTGACAGATCGCCACCAGACATTCTAACCAAGCTCAAGTTTGGGGACAACGTAATAAACAATCCATCCTTCGAGGACAACCCCGGTCCCAAAATGGCGGCTGCTACATCCATCACCACTACACCGTTAAAAACGATAGAACCAACAGGATGGAAAGCCAAGGGAACAACGGTTGTTACGCCTGTAGACGAGGCTTTACTTGCCAAGCAAGGCCGGCAGTTCCTTCTTCTCTACGGTTCTCTGTTTCAAACACTGACGGGTTTGGTGATTGGGACAAAATATGTTGTGACGTTATACGCGAGTCACATCCACCCATCGCACTCGCCAGGTCCGACTCGAGGCCGAGTCCAGTTACCTGATGGGAAAGGATATGTCTTCAGCCTTCAGAACAGGACCTACCGCCATGATGTTTTTGGTAAGACATCAATAACCGCTTGGAACAAACATGTCTGCTATTTTGTCGCCACTTCAACTTCCGGTGATATCACCATATCGTCTGTTGGAGCGAGAAGTGGTATTGCTTTCGATGACGTCGTTGTGAAACAGATCCAAGATGGTGACGCCTCACCCGGGAACAGTTACATATCCTCGAGTTTCAAAACTCCGATGCATGTGTACGGTTTTTTCACAGCCCAAGGGGATACTCTTCATCTGGGCTGGGACTTTGAAGACAAGGAAAGTCCGATTGTTGAGTACAAATATGCAGTGGGTGAGTTTAGTTCATAAGATCTTTTTCTTAACCTAGTTTTTCTAGTTTGCCTTACAAAATTTGACAATTAAGGCTCTTTGGCGAACTTTATAACAGACATAAACCAGTAGACCACAATATATCCATGTACGTGTCGAAATTAAAGTTTAAATATAGTCTTGATTCATAATTAGAAAGATCTGCATAGGTTTCAGTTCAAACGCATGATATCTAGAAACTTTTTGGGTAAGCAAAACTGTAAGTTCTCGAATGATGAAAAATAAATGAGTTACCCTACGTCATTCTCTTTCAGGAAAGAGGAAAGGTGGCTCAGTAATTTCCTATTTCAAATCCGTCGGTTTGAAACCATTTACCCAGGTTACTGATCGGGACCTAAAACTGATCCACAACTCTAGCGTCTATGTGACTGTCATCGCCAGGAACGCGGCTGGTCTCAAGAAGATTCTTCTCTCGGATCCAATCAAGATCGACAAGACACCGCCAGTTATTCACCATGTATGGGACGGAACCGATAAAGGTTAAGAAATACTTTATCGAGATACAGTTTGTTCGATTCGAGCTTGTTCGATTCGAGTCTCATAGATACATAAGAGATGATCTTTCTGTTGTTAATGAGGATAAAACTAGCCCCATCCCATCTCTATTGAAACAATGATTAAACCACACCGTAGAGGTTTAGCAGCGAAATCAAATCAAGTAACAACTTCCACTGCAGATGGTAACTTATCTGTATCTTTCTTTCTACCTTAGATGGAGACATTGCCCACCAGGACTCGTCTACAGTCAAAGCTCAGTGGAGTGTCGACGATCCAGAGTCCGGCATAGAGTATTGCGAATACGGAATAGGTACGGTATTAACAAAAATGACCCGATCCTATATATATGTCTTCTGATATCTATGACATGGTTTTCTTGAGCATTGGTGATCGCCGATTGTTTTATCCTTGGGAACAACACCCGTTTTGCTTTCGTCGAAAAGTGTCTCAAATTATTTATCGCAGCTGGAAGTGACGAGATCCAAGAAGAGATAGATCATTCTATAGCTAGAAGTCAAGACAGAAGAATTGTATATGTTAAGGCAATTCCAATTGGTTTGTAACAAACAACGTTGTTTAGTAACTCCACTCACTGAATATTCTTTCCTCGTCCACCAGTATCCATGTGTTGTTTTGACTGTCTCTTTTTTACTACTGTTCATAGTAACGATATGTTTATTTCGCAGGATCTAGACGCGGGATCTTGGATATCCAACATTTCAAAAAGGTGCAGGGTGGGGCAAGTAAAATATCACATGCTCTAAACCAGTCTGAGGTGCCAGCAAGAATCTACACTTCAATCCGATGTCACAATTTTGCCGGCGGTGCAACGACCATGACATCAAATGGAGTAGCTTTTGCCCAGGCCAAACCAAGCACCAAGAGTGCGTGGGTTCGAATCATGTCTCGTTCTCCGACCGTCTACCCTAACCAGTGGAGCGCTGCAGGGATCCATCAGAGTCAGACAGATGAGTTGTTTCTCCGCTGGGATGGGTTTGAGGATCCAAACGGAATCAGTAACTATGAGGTAGGCATGGAACCGATGCGGCGAACTGATCGGTCGCTGTCTTGATTCTGATATCGTCAGGCGCATATGCCACATCCGAGTTTTCGTGATGGAAACCTGTTGTGGCAGAGAGAAAATCCTTCGATCTGCTTAGAGAATGGTATTTCATCCCTGTCTAGTCTTATCTTAGGATCTCATTGAGGGTTGATATGTCGTAAAGCGGATATCGGATCGCCCCTTCTCTGTCTCTTCTTTTGATACATTGATCTGATGATCGTGACTACGATCAAAATGATACCTTATTCAGCTCTGAACTCCTAAAGATAAAGGAGATACAGAGCATTTTGTCTAAGAGACAAAAGTGATTATTTAATTTCCCGTGCAATGGCGTGATGGTGGGCATTCTTTGTCTTATAACAAATGATGATGCGGTACAGGCACTACATCTTGGCATCAGAGAATAATGTGATACCATAAAACTAACAACTGTTTTTTTCAGGTGAATATCCGGGACATTGCCAAGAGTGGTCCTATCTGGGATCAGTGGATCACAGTTCCCGGCAATATGAAATACCTAAGAATCCACGATCTCAAGCTGAAGGCTGGCGGAACATACGAGCTTGTCGTCCGAGCTGTGAATGTTGTTGGTAAAAGAAGTTCGAAGGTGGCTACCAGAGTCATAATTAGTAGTACACCACCGACAGTGAACACAGGTGAGTCGAAAGTCATGGCAGTGAGTAGGCCTACGTAGTACAGGCTGCTCTTCTTCACATATTACAACCAGTACTTGCCGGTTTCACATTGGCTAAGTAGGGCTTAACTGAGGAAAACAAGAAATTTAAAGCTGTGACAGATATTGCAACGATGTAGTGACTGAAGTCTGTGTAGTTGTTACTGTGTAGTTTAATCAAATGTGCATGGTCGAACTTTTTTCGTTGTTGAAGTGTTTAATTAAGGATTGAATGCCACCAAAATGATTGTAATAGGGTTCATGTGTAGATGGTGCAGTTGGTATACAACCGAAACATATGCACGCGATTGAATGCATGTGCATTTGAGAACTAACCTATTGATATGGACTCTGTAGCTATTAATAGTGCTTAGCACAGCATTGCTATTATCTCAAGACACTTCTCCATAATCCTGTTCAAGTAATAAACATCAGTCATCTGCATGCTGTGGTAGCAAAATTTCTTACTATATGAGAACTTAATTACAGTTTTTTTATTTTCAGGCAAAACACCAGAGTTGACATGGAGCATCCCCAACAAGTTGTTTACCATGGATTGGTCTGGTCTCTTTTCAAAGAAGCCTTTCTACTACGAAGTTTGTTTAGGGACGGTCCAAGGGGGCGCTGATATCAAACTTTGGCAGGAGACGACTTCGGCGAACGTGACAATTGAGCTTGAAACAGCGTGGCAATCAAGCGGTACATTCTATGCTACTATTACCGCAGTCAACCCTGCTGGACTCTCCACCAAGTACCTACACACCATCCACAAGAATGCTATAAAATCAAAACCTTAAAACGTCTTAAGGTCGAATATAAAATGCTTTCACTTTAGAGAGTGACCTGCGATTTCGTTTTGTATTGACACGGAGGCAATGAATATGTAACTTTTATGCGCAAGAGATAGGATATATACCGGAAAAACTGAAAAATGGATACGAATGATATATCACATGGAAATCGTGACGTCACATGTACACTTACATGTATGTGTTGCACCACAGAGGATGTTGGCTCACGCTTTGTGATGTCACGCGATTTTTCTCTCTTTTTTTGCCTTCGTGATTTTAACACTTGTTGTCCCATACGCATGGAACTTACATATTTGTCATCCGAACTTATACCGGTGTGTAATTTTTATTCTTCTGCATCAGTATTAAGACATAGCTGCTGCTTCAATTAGCTAAATGCCCTGCCTAACATTCACAAAGTCCTTGACAGACAACCTGGCCGCAAGAAAAAACAAATTAGTCACATCGTCTTGTTGACCTATCGCCGTTCACAATAATCTTATATTTGTCAACGTCGAAAATAACCCCACATTGCAAAAAAATGCTCTTGCAATTTTGTTGATTGGAAAAACCAAAAGGAATTTCGTAGTCTGCCAAAATAAAAATCTTGATTTTTTTAGGGATTTTGTGAATTCATTACATAAGGGGCGCAAATATTTCGCTGATTGCAGTTTTCCATATTCGTGATTTAGAGAAAACAAGTTTTCATTTAATGATTAAAATAAATAATAGAAGACATATTGTATATTACATTATATCATAGTTTTGTATATATTTCGGAAATAAACATTTGCTAAATAAATACTGTTTCATTCTTTTCATTTGTGTCGATTTGGAGTCCGGATTTATTCAATTCGGCGAAACAACTGCACTTAAAATAAAATTTTCTGTCATATGTAGATAAACGCCGAGTTGAGTGCATGCCTTCCCTCCAGGCACCTGGCATTTGGAGTTAGGAGATAAATAGTGTCTCAGAAGGGAAGTCCGGATGACCCCTTTACCAGGCTAGCACAACTTGACTCCCAAGAAGATTTGAGCTGATAAGAATAAATGTTATTTGCAGAATGCGTAATAGGCTTGGCCTTTCGAATCCATTCTATCATAAAGTGAGTTTACAGTGACGGAATGTCTTTTTTGCCTTTGTTCATCAACAGACGTTTGTTGCCCATGCTTCAACCTAACATTGGACACGAGGACAGTTCATCTACCCAACAGAGCCCACTGATGCCGTCATGTGCGAGTCTAGTCTCTCCTTTTTTGGCTGTTCACGATCGGTTACCCAGAATGTTCTGATTTCACCTTTCCCCTGAAAAGAAAAACAGTTTAACAATCTCCCAGGTGAAACCGACAACTTATTCATAGAATTCCATCGATTTGTTTGATTTTCCTTTATTTTGTTGGACAGGTGTTCTTGTAGAATTGATAGTACCTTGTGTAGCAGTGATTACCAAAGAGAAGTTTAAAACATTTGAATAAATAAGATTACAGTTTCTCGGCGATGACCCCACTCGTCCCCTGATCTAATCTGTCTCAGAAGGGATCTGCATTGAGTCCTACCTTCATGGCGATCAATCCCCTTTCTTCCAAGGTAAACCCACCGACTTTCACCAACAGTTCGTGGCATTCGGGCGAACAGTGGATCATCAGTGCTGAGGAAAGACAACGAAGAGTTATAGCGAAACCGAAGAAACTTGTGAGAGTTGGCCCGACAAGTCATTGTAAGTGTTTAGTGCGACCGTTGGCCAGTGCGACGCATGGTAAGTGTTCACTGCAAGTTAGTACATGTGTGGATGTCGTTTTCGTCAATTGCCACGTGTACTCTTTGAAGGTGTGTGGCATCAGAGGAAAACGACAATCCATACTCGTTGAATGAGGAGTGTAATACCAAGATTCCTTACAGTATCCACAAGAACCCCTACCCTTGAGGAAGGTAAGAAAGGAACAGGCCATTATGATTTAGCCGACTCTCTCCCTGGCCTAGATTATGTAGAACATCGGATAGATTTAAACGCCCCCATACGTCCCAGAGTACTGTAAACTGCTGATTTTTGGCAGTAGTTTTATTTGAACGGATTTTGTCAGTACGTTGATTCGCCATAACAAAAATCGCAATAAAAAATTGGCTGTTCGTTTTGGAGATTGTCACCCATGTTTAAAATTCGAGCAATCAATGCAACTTACGCAGGCCATTGGACTCCATCCTGGATGCAGTATTGACTGTATCCCCAAATAGGCAGTATCGAGGCATTTTGAGACCAACTACACCAGTCACGCATGACCCTGAAATGAACCACAAAACTTAAGTACATACTGTTATTCGCCATTTTTTTACCCTATTCAAAAATATTTCCGATTTTCAAGAATTTTTACCATGGGTATCTATCTGGGCGAATTTTTGTGCTTTCAGTTTTCGCGAGTGGATATTCGACAGATTCTCAAAAATAAAGGGCCTGCCAAAATTTGGCTCTTAACCGTAGTTTAACCTTCGAAATAATTCAATCATCGAGGCCTAATTTGCATGTTGACAGAAAGTTTATGAAAATATCAAAATGAATAAAATCGGTATGACATGCGATTTATCCTTGCTTTGAGAACCTATCATAAAAATATTATCAAAAACAAATCACTAATAAGCGAGATATTGCACTTTAAATCTTTTCAGTTTTGGCCCCCTGGTGGCCAAGTCGAGAATCATATTAGACCGAAATTCGGTGTCGGGCTTATCTGACTTAAAGAGCCATGTGTACCAAGTTTCAAGTTATTGACTTTAGCGGTAAAGAAACGTGTCATTGTTACACTGAAACAGACAATTTACGCCATTTGACCTCTTTGACCTTGAAAAGTACGTCAAATCAAAAACTCATACGACGTATGATGTATCCTTACTTGGAGTACCTACCATAATTTTTTTATTGAAAACAAGTCACTAATAAGCGAGATATCGCACGTTTTACTTTTTCAGTTTTGGCCCCCTGGTGGCCAAGTGAAGAATCAGATCAAACCGAAATTCGGCGTCTGCAGTTAAAGGACGTGGAGGATCATGTGTTCCAAGTTTCAAATTCATAGCTCCAGTGGTCAAGAAACGTGCCATAGTTACACTCAAACGGCCAATTTACGCCATTTGAACTCCTTGACCTTAAAATGTAGGTCAAATATAAAATCGGTATGATATGTGATGTTTCTTTTCTCGGAGTACCTACCATAAAAATGTTATCGAAAATGAGTCACTTACAAGAGAGTTATCGCACTTTTTAAGTTTCACTTTTGGCCCCCTGGTGGCCAAGACAAGAATCACATCGGACCGAAAGTCAATGTCGGAGGTCACCTTACCTCGGGGGTCTTGTGTACCAAGTTTCAAATTCGTATCCCCAGCGGTTAAGAAACGTGTCACTGTTTTTGAAATAGGATACTGACGACGACGACGACAACAATGGACGACGACGGACGCCGGACACTGCGGTATTGTATAGACTCCCCTTTGGTGAGCCAAGAATATCAAGAATCGTGAAGAAAAATATTATTTTTCTCCGATTTTTATTATTTTTATACTTAAGCTTAATTTGCATGCTGACTGCAAACACGTATCATGCTTTACACAGTTTATTTTAATGCTGACCGCAAAATGTTATTATCATGCTTTACACGATTTAATTTTAGGCTTATTATTCTGAAATTATTTTGTTAGTATTATTCGAACAACTTGTGGTCCAGAAACATAGAAATACAGTATACACAATGCCGTAGTGCGGTTACCATGCATGCAACTATGTTAAAACACCGTGTGTACAGCATTTGTATATCTTTCTACGCAACGGCAAAGCTGAACTAAAACAGTGGCACGTTTCTTAACCGCTAGGGCCATGGACTCAAAACTTGGTTTGCATGACCCCCTAGGTCAGATGACCTTTGACACTGAATTTCGGTCCGGTCTGATTCTTGACTTGGCCACTAGGGGGCCAAAACTAAAAACATAAATAGTGTGATATCTCGCTTATTACTGATTGGTTTTTGGTAAAAAATTTATGGTAGATACTCTTAGCAAGGATACATCACATATGATACGGGTTTTTGATTTGACCTTCTTGTCAAGGTCACAGAGGTCAAATGGCGTAAATTGGCCATTTGAGTGTAACTGTGGCACGTTTCTTTACCAATAAAGCTATGAACTTAAAATTTGGTACACATGACTCCCTTCATCATATAACCTCTGACACTGAATTTCGGTCTGATCTGATTCTCGACTTGGCCACCAGGGGGCCAAAACTAAAAAAAGTAAAAAGTGCAATATCTCGCTTAATAGAGACGTGTTTTCAATTTCATTTTTATGGTAGGTACTCAGAGCAAGGATACATCATATATCCTACAGGTTTTTGATTTGACCTTATTTTCAAGGTCACAGAGGTCAAATGGTGTGAATTGGCCATTTGAGCATAACTGTGGCACGTTTGTTAACCCCTAAGGCTATGAACTTGAGACTTTGTACAAAGGACCCCCTAGGTCAGCTGGCCTCTGACCCTGAATTTCAGTCCGGTCTGATTTTCAACTTGGCCACCAGGGGGCCAAAAGTGAAAACCTAGAAAGTGTGATATCTTGCTTATTAGTGATTCGTTTTCAATAACATTTTTATGGTAGGTTCTCCTAGCAAGGATACATCCCATATCATATAAGTTTTTTATTTGACCTGCTTTTCAAGGTCACAGAGGTCAAATGGCGTAAATTAGTCGTTTGAGTGTAACTATTGCACGTTTCTTAACCACTAAAGCTATGAACTTGAAATTTGGTACACATGACTCTCTACGTCAATGACTCCCTACATCATGTAACCTCGGAATTTCGATCTGATCTGGTACTCAACTTGGCCACCAGGAGGCCAAAACTAAAATAGGTAAAAAGTGCAATATCTCGTTTATTAGTGACTTGTTTTTGATGATATTTTTATGGTAGGTACTCCAAGCAACGATACATCACATGTCATACCGACTTTGGTTTGACCTATATACTATACATGCAGCATGTTTCTTAACCAGGATGAATTCCTAGCCACCAAATATCTATACGGTGAGCACAATGGCCCTTGGCCGTTTCATTTAATGAACGGCGTTGGTCTTTAAACGGAGTCAATTGTTCTTCAGTTTACCTGAGTGAATGCCTATCCTCAGGTTAAGTTGGTGGTCAGGCCGATGTCTGACCTTGAACACTTTGATAGCCCGCAGGAGGTGTAGAGACATGCCAGCTATCTCTGCTGCGTGTCGGATGCCGTTTCTCTTTGGGAGGCCGCTGGCCACCATGTAGGCATCGCCGATGGTTTCCACTTTGTACACGTCATATTCGGTTATGATATCGTCGAAGCATGTGTAGAGGTCATTCAGTAGGTCAACAACCTGTTAAAAGAGGGCGCACTTCTGTTTATAACATACCTCCATTTGGGCCATACCCTTCCCTCAAGCTGATATCGAGACAAATTGATAATCAGCCGAATGTTTACTCAGCCCTCAATAGAGAAAAGAACGTAAGACAATTAGACCAACCGTACGGATTCTTTGAACAAGTTCCTTAAATATTTCTAGTGCTTTTTCCAAAAAAATCAAAACCTTGAAACAAGTCTTCTCAAAACTTAATATACATTGCAGAGCATTTTGCTGTGAAACACTTCCTATGGACATCAGTTCCAATTAAAGAGTACAGAGTATCCTACCTGCATTGGGGTACTCTCTGATGACAAGGCCGTGAAACCACAAATGTCGCTAAAGTAGATTGTCACCGAGTCGAAACTCTCCGCCTCTACTTGTTTTCCTCGCTTAAGTTGCTCAGCAACCGACCTAAATTAAAAAGTGCATCATTTTTTCATGGCATGAGAAAAACGCTTTAACTTTATACTCAACCGATCTTACCTTAATATACTTCTTAGTAGCCTATGTGATACCAAAAGTCTAAAATTATCAAACTAAAAGGGCACTCACTTTGGCAACATCTGATAGAGTAGTTCATCAGTCTTCTTCTTCTCCTCAACCAGTTCTTGGGTCCTTTCTTCTATGATGCTCTCCAGATTGTTGGCATAGCGTTCCATGATTGACACCATGTTGTCCATGATGTTGGATTTTCTAGAAAGTAGAATTGAGTACTGGTTTAAAACTACATCTACTTAGTTTTCCCCCTGGGGAAGCAGTCCAACTTTATTGTTCAATGATTGTTGATGGACTTATGGCTAGCGAGGCAAGGACTTGATCGCAGAGTCTACGGACGGTGGAAAGTGATGCTTCCACGGCATGAAGAGGACTTACTAAGTAAGTAAGTAGGTTGTTTTCAGGGGGGGGGTGTCAGAAGGAATTATACAGAAGACCGAGTAGGTGTACTTACAGTCCTCTGGAAAGTGGTTTTAACTTGGATTTGACTTGCTTTAGCTCGGGCCGCTCGTCTGGATACTCCGCCCAGCTTGCAGCGATGGTATCAGTCACATATTTTGGCACTTTGTCTAATTCTGCGAGTTTTGGGCGGAATGGCCGGGACGTGTCTGTGCAGCGTTTGACTTTATCAATAATCTCTGGAAGCGAATGAACAAGTTCATATCAGAGGTTTTCAATAACGAAAGTCTCTATTAATACGGAGCCGGAATGTATAATATTCTTATATCTCATTGAATCTTTTAGTGAATAAACTCATGAGGTATTATGGGGCACCTGGGGTTTATTTTAGAAAAGAAATTATCAAGACTGACAAATAAGATTATGTAATGTGGAGTACATGTACGTGGTGAAAGCTTCCCAATGGCTTGAAGTAATAATACCACTAAAAGTAAACAAAATATTGAATTGAAGCTTCGAGATTTTAAAGAGTTTTCCAATAGGGAATACTCCAGAGAAGTACTCTCTGTTGATGGTCGGCATGTGTCTTTGGGCCATCATCTTCTGTGTCAGCTGACTGGCGAGTTGTTCGTGACGAAAACAAGAAATTGCATCATACCGAGCCATTATCGCAGAACTTAGACGTTCATATAAAGCTTTTCGTATGAACAGAAAAAAACAACCCACCTTCTGGCGTGTTTTCATAGGCGCCAAAGGGCCCCATGCGTCCATATATTTCATAGAGAATAAAGGCAAAGCCATATATGTCTCCCTTCGCGTTTCCTGACTCGTACGGTGCGCGGAGGAGTTCCGGTGCGGTCCATAGCATACCTGAAGTAAGCGACAATGTATCAGCGTGATTCAGACTTGTGGCTTGAACATCAAGGTGATCGTAGCAGAGAGCAGGCACCTGACGGTTCTAACTCAAAGGTGATATATCGCCTGATTGTTTCCTGCACGGAAATGTTTCTTTACCTTAAACATTTTTTTTCAATATCAAATGACACCATCTTTGTCTTTACAATGGTAAAGCTGGTCTCGTTTTTGCTTCATTGTTGCTTATCAACATGTCATCAATTTGAGTTCGGCTGAAGCACAGACATGATTCGTGCCCATTGCTTCAAAGGCAATGTATCGCCTGATAATATTAAGTGCACGAAACAGCGCCATTCCTTCTAACAGTATGGTTTCTTAAACAAACGAAATTGAAAGAAAAGACACGATGTTGTCAGATTGTTAACACTTCCTGCTACTTTCCAGGGCGAGATATAGCCTGCTTATAACTGTTGTTATGAATAACGCATTTACTAGCACCGGTAATATTTATTGCATCCAAGGAAATAAATTATTAATAGGGTTTTTAATGAACAACAAATATAAAGTTTCCAAGATATGATAAACATTGTTGTCAGAGTCTTTCCCCCTTTATTGGTCGACCTTTATTTTCACTAATAAAGGTATGTGAGCTTACTTTGATAATAAGCATGGTCACCAGCGTCCTTCTTCTCTCCGTCTCGAAATCCCGCCAAGCCAAAGTCCGTCAGTTTCAACACCCACCTTCCGTCGATGACGCAGTTCGACGATTTGAGGTTGCCGTGACATTCGAGATAACTGTCATGGATGAATGACAAACCCTGAAAAACGAGTTTACTGAATTCATACACAGTGCTGCACTGTAAGCCATGAAGTCTATCGAAACTAGATTCTTAAAAGTTTTGCTGGTTCTTTCTTATGGGAAAATGGGCCTTACAAGTTTACTGAATCTTCATCTAATTGATTTTAATGATAAATCCCAACATGATATTTCACTTCGCGCGTAGGGCCAGCGACTAGCTGCTGGTAATTTTTAATCCCAGCTGAGAAGTACATCTCAATTGAGCGATTTGCGTCTCTCGTGCGAAAGGGCCTGACTGCTTACGGCGAGTATGTCCTTCACAATGGACGCAATGAACATCGAGTCGAGGGTGATTTCGTCATTCCCGAGAACATCCTGTAGGCTCCCTCTCTGGCAATACTCGATCAATACAGCGATATTTGGCGGGTCTACGCACGCGCCCATAAACTGGGTCACATGATCATGTCTCATCTCCTTGATCTGAAGGCAAAAACGAGCAAACTCATCATATCGGTCCAAATTCACAATTTGTAATCTGTGGGCATAAATTATCAGTGCATCCAGACATCGACACTGGTCAATTATAGTAGCATTTAACAAACTAGGAAAAACTCTCTGTCTCACAATTTGATGATCCATGTTGAGTGAAATATAACGTGATACATAGGAATGAGTGCGGAAATAAATATAAAACTCCTGCAATTAACGGGCACATCCATCATGAGTAAGCAGACTAGCTCATGTATGGAAAAAGGAGGTGTTAAAGTGTTCATATTCGCAATCTTCGGCAACTCTTTCTGCTTTCTCAGATAGTGTCTGCAAATTCTTGTTGGCTTACCGCCTTCAGGTCTTTCTTTAACTGTCTGGTGATCACGACACTTTGTTTATTGATTCTCTTCACGGCCACAGTCGAGTTTCTATAGACGGCTTGCTCCACAAACAACTGGACGTGTTCCCCTCTTGAGCTAGCAATTGAACCTGGCATGGATAGCCGGGAGTTTAGCAGACTCATCTAGGAATAGAAAAAAGTCATTCGCTCTGTACTCTCATAACTCACATGCATCAGCACGAGCATCCCAAGCTGGTAAATACGCAAGAGTCCATATACCAGGAGAGTATACGAGTGTAATACCTGCAGCGCTGATACAGTATTGACGGATACATCCGTAGTATGATAACCTCGTGTGGCTTCTTTTCTAACACATTGACAGCCATTTCGTATAAGTGTTTGAAATTATTCTGAGCTGTGACAAATATTTCAAAAAAGGTCCACTTCCCGGGTACGCACGGCAATCCCGTGCTATGGCATCTCGTCACTTGATACTCGATCAGGCTGATAACAACCAAATTATATCGAAATATTATTGACCTCCTCTTGATATAAACTACGAGCACAAAATGTTCAAGCCCGTACCTCATTTGGTGATACTACCAGTACATTTCGTACAATCGTTGATAGAGCGGATGCATTGTGAGATAGTTGGGACACCCAATCGGCGACTTCGTGTAACCTTATCTGGCACACTTGACTTATGCATAAGGTCTCCCTTTAAATGATGGCCTCACCTTAGATGCAAACGGGGCACTTCCTACATTGCTGCGTGATCGGGACTTCTTGTTACTCGTAAATTTAACCTCGTCCCAGGATACCCTCCATAGCATCTTTTCCAATTCTTTCTCGTATTTCCAATTGCTGAATAACAAGATGGTGTTTTTATTTGAGTGATCTACGTGTACCATACTTTTGCATTTTGGCCATTCTTTCAAACTACATGTACTTGAAACCCAATTATTCTTAAAACATCCCGTGATTTGGATGGTCATGCAACATGTACAACTCGAGGAACTTCTCATGTGATGTTATCATGTTCTCTTGGAAGAAGCAATAAACGAAAATAATTTGTCTCGCCATTGGATTGAGGCCGAGTGTAGCTCCTCCTCAGGTGATTTATGTGATTGGAGGCCCAGGCTGTGATAACATGACAAACAATTCGAAAATTTCAGCCACTCTTCATACTCACCGATACATAAGACCCAGAAGAACCATGAGTACGGCAGTGACAGCATTAGCAGTCCCAGTTGCTATTTTCCATGTCGGATCTAAAAATTTATATAATTTTTTATGACTTAAATGGGTTCAAACAGTGACCTATTGAATATCATTTCCTAAAGATACTGTCTCCGTGACGTAGCCTGCAGCCTCAATCATCATGAGCAGGTCAAGACTATGCTCAAACGTAAGATTAGCGGGGGAGGGACAAGCAAGTTAATAACTTTTCTAAATAATCTTACCATTTGTTAACTTGTACGTTATTTGCATGCTGACCCCAAAGCTTGACTTCATTTACTTACACGGACTGATTTAAATGTACATACTGACAATTACAGATTATCATGCTCAATCTCCTGTATGCATATGCTTAGTTACATTTTTATTGTGCCACATTAGTGATCTTCGAGAGATCGATCTTAACTGCAGATTGGAAATAAATTTGGTTTTGAGCAACATGAAAATTTTAATAAGTTTAATTTGCATGGACAGATATATAGGTTTTCTCTATCTAGACAATTTCACATATGTTGCCCGATGCTGTCATTTTCAGCAATTTCAGGCCGACTATAATACATGGAGTCACAGATTTTGTATTCGTATAGGCAAGTCTTCCTGTGTGACCCTTATTTGGTTCTATACATATTTAATCAATTGAAATTGAATTTAAATAGTAGCAGGTTCTGCGTACCTTCGATGAAGATGCAGAGTTCTCCTTTGAAACCGCACAAGGGCATGTCGAGTGGCGGCTCTCCACCAATCCAGTCGATGTAATCCGAAAACGAGGCAAACTGTAGACAGTGAATCATTTTACAATATATAAAAAATCAAGTCAAAAAATACTACCTCAATTCCAATATACAGCGTAAGATGTTCTTTCCGGCCATTGTGTTATCAAAATTGTATTCAAGATTCTTCGGCTTCAAACATATTGCTCACCGATGTTTTTGAAATTTGAAATTGTATCGAATTTGAAAACTTCCAATTGGGCCAATACGTTCTAAATACAAATTTCGGAATTCCCGCTGGGCAGACAGATATACAAATACTATTAATACCAAGTTTCAACAAATTCGTATGAATAATAACTGCACTTCGGCATTGTATATAACTGTATTTCTATTTTCCTGGACCGCCAGTAATACGAACGGCGTACCTCTTTAAAAGTGTCTTGTCGCTTACCACGGTATTGTTTTCTCCCCTTGCAAAAATTCCAATTTTATACATTCCGAAGTAGGATCCGGTCTTTGTTGCATTCACACCTGGCGTCAGTTTTCTACTTGCGAAGGAATAGTTTCCAGTTGTCTCACCATTCTCGTCTAATGATGTCATGTAGCCGAGACGACCTGCAAATAATGATTGGGGGAGAAAGGTCCTGAGCCGCCATATTAACGAGTGAATGTTGGCGCGGCAACTTGTGATCATGGTCGACAAAAGTTTCTGTCTGCGGTCATCGCCAGTGAGCGATCAACGCCAAACCCAGAGCTTACCGGTGTAGAAGTTTAAAAAGTTTTAGTATAGAATGTCCAGAGAACATTTTTTTCTCAATTATGCCCTTGAATCTCTAAGCCATTGACGGTCATGACTTCTATAGAATCATGCACCACAATCCGTCTGAATACAGTCGGGCCGGACGCTTTTTGCAGGGGGCATCTTTTTATCGAATATCGCAGCGATTATCATTGCAGGTCTCATCGATGTCGCTCGTTTGCGGGGCGCTAAATCCCAACAGGAGAGGTCAAACTACCTTATTGCCAACACAAAATATTTTAAGAGATTGAACAGGTTCAAAGATGAGATTTGATACTTTAACTGTCCCAAAGCCGTGCTAGTTTCTGTTTCCTATATTCTTACTTTCATAGTCCCGCCCTTTGAGGTATCTGTTGAGTGAGACACCATCTGCTGGCGATACCCCATCCAAGATGGCGTCATGAGCGGCCATGGCGTAGAGCATGGTGGCATCGTAGAGGGTATAAGTCGTGCGCAGAGGCTGAAAGAGGTCATAATGAATAGGATTTAGGAGAAGCCCGAGGAAGCTGCGCAAGCATCTGTAGGACTGACAGTTCAGTAAACGGAAGGGTACTTGACTAGCAAGTGAGGGTCAATGATTCTCCACACCAAAATGGCACAGTCAGCACTAATAGTTACGGCATGTTCAGAAAGTCATGTCGGCTGCTGAAGAGATTAAAGGAGGGGCCTGTATGGCGAAGGGGGAGGCTTACGTGAAAATGCGTTTCCACAAACATCAGAATATGTCAAGTATTGATAACAGTAATTCTTGACGCAGAATATTGTTGATGAGTTGGCCTTTAAAAGGGAAGGGCTCCTGTATGGAAAATGAGGGGGTGTCTTATGAAACCAGATTACCATATTTATCGACAAAAATGGTGATTATTTAGCGCCGTTTGACTATTGCAGGAGGTTAGATGGGAATGTATTGTATGGAGAAGAACGGGTTTTTCTAAACCCAAGTTCCCCGAGTGGGTAAAAAAATATAAAACTTAAACATTATGGCTGAAGAAATGACACGTATATACATTGATCATGACCAATTAGTATGTGAGCTTATCACATAACGTCAATGAGGATCACGTGGAGTAAAAAAATTCATGGCAACATTTCATGGCAATATTTTATAGCTGGCACTTCGTGACGTCATTATGACGTATCATATTTTCGCGTGAAATAGAGAATGGCGTCTTGCTATGCAGACGGTCGCTTTCTCGGTTTCTTTTAGTTTTTACTAGTCATCAAAAACACGTTTCAGTATGATAAAGCAAATATTTCATACACCGAGCATAAAAAAATTAGAAATAATTTGCCACGTAAAAACATCATTTCCCATCGCATTCGGCGTGCTACCACGGCACAGAACCGCCTAGAATTGATACATGGGAATGAACTACATGAAACTACAACTTTTAATAAACCTATGGGTATTTTGTAACTTACCATTTGTAATCTCCCAAACCTTTGATAGTTTTCGACCATTCCTTCCGCAGCACTCGGCAAGCCAATTGCAGTCGCATTCACGTAATCCCAGAAATCGTCTATGGTCAACTGGCGCCCCAGTGGAGTGGTACCAATTACTACTGCTGCCTGGAACAGCATGAAGAGGTGGTGGTAGTCCGTCCCCGGATGGTCGAGGACTTTGTCTGGATTGTGTACGTTCATAAAAACTAAAAGAAAAAAGAGACTGCAAAAAGTGGTGGCATAAACACTAAAAGAAAAAGAGAATACAAAAAATTCATCTTTGAGATCAACAAGGTCATGTACATGCTTTTTCGCGCAAGCTTATTTTTAGAAATGGCATGGACAATAGCGAGACTGCAGTCAGGATCCCTGATTTTGCGGTATAGTCGAATCGGTGGTTGTGAAGGGCTAAATAGCTCGTTCGAGCTACAACTCGTCGTTCGTGGATCCGTGCATGGCTGATAACTGCATTCAATTGAAAACCAGTGCATAGGCCTATGTGTGGTACCAAGAACTTACTCCATTCCATGTAATGTTGGTTCAGATCTATGTCAAATCTTTCATCTAATTCCACGACGATGACGAAGTATTCGCCCTTGTCAAGCAGACCTTTCTTCCACAAACGATGCAGGAATGTGATGAGGTTTCTTGCCATGTATGGCAGAAAGAGATATACTGAAATAAGATTAAATCACGTTATATTGAATGTCTGTGAGTTCGTAAGCCAGTTATTACTACCATTTTAGGAAAACTCTCTTTCTGGTCGAAAGGTGAAAATAGATGTAGCCGTATGTTTGCTTACATGGGTACGTGGGTACCCGATTTTGTTTCAGAAACCATGGACGAAACATTACAAAGAATCTGTTTTCAGCAGAGAACACGCAGAAGGGCACATGTTGAGAAGGAAAAGTCTAAGCTGGCCTTGCGAAATATGTTTCCACAACACGCTTGTAACACCTCGCGAAACTATTGGGCTGTATTCGACTCCCATTCTTGTTCACTGTTCGCGAACAGCCCAAGAACGTGGGAACGTCTTCTTGAGTCTCGAACGCAAAATCCCTGTTCTCAATTATTGTTGTGAGTAGGCCAAGCTATATGTACGGAATGGCAGGCAATGTTAACCTTGTTTTTTATTACAGATGTCAATTTTTCTGAAATATATTTGTGAAGGGTTTGGTCAAAACTACAGACTATGATCATTTGGAAATGGCAATGAAATGATACTTTTGTGAACCCCGACTTTTACCGAGCTTGCCGCAATGTTTGTTCCCGGTCTGCTCCCTTCACACCACAAAGTGAGATATGTGAGCAGGAACAGCCTGCGAACGCGTTCGTCGGTGTTCGATACTTATTCCAAATTGGTTCTACCCGGCTTAAAAGCGGTGGCGTTGAGAACCAATTTGTACTAGTTCTAGAAAACGATGAGTCGAACGCAGCCGACGGAGTACGTCATGGTACTTGCTTCGCGTATCCTCGTATGTTTTCTGAATGACTTCATCAAACTTGAGGCTGATAATGCGGTCATATTCCATCCTCTCCCGGATGAACCCATTCTTCAAATCGGCGTAGTCATAGTTGATCTCGTGCCGGAAGTCTATTCCACTCTCCTTGCCTTGCTGGAATAAAGCAAGCAAGTTGTCCAATAATTCGATCTGATGAAGTTAAGAGCATGTTTGCCATTTGACACACGTACTTTCCCTTTTGTGTGAAGAAATAAAAGAAGCTTACATCAAAGTCATTGAAATATTTTCTTACAAAAAGGGGACTATTACCTCTACGGTCATCACGAGGTTTCCTGGAGAGTAAATGAGGACAAAAAAAAGAAACGGAGACCAGTTGATTTTGTGGGGCGTTAGGCCGAGGCAACACTATGTTTCTTCCATACCTCTTCAACACAATCTCCCAATGGGAGAATACTTATATGCTGCGGAACAGAAGTACGCTAGTGGATTACCCTCCAACAATGTAACACGAGAGTCGTGTTTTAATATGTTGGGGCAAAACGATACTTTTACTTCAGATGGTTGACGTATTCTTTGAAACGTGTGAAAACTCACTTTCAATATGGCATCGGCGGCAACCTTAATGGGGTGTGTCACGGTGTATTTTTCGTTGAAACCATACAGGAGAGTGACCCTTGTCCAGTTTTGCGCTGCCAAAAACGCGAGAACTGGCGCGACGACTGTTGCGGCGTTTGGTATGGTCCGTGCCATTGTTGGATATCTGAACTTGTCCTTTATCACCTCATCTGTGCAGGCCTGAAATAGGTAATGAAGATATGTATAGGGGTGTCCGCCTGAAGTCAATAATTAAGAGATTTATGCGTTTCTGGTTTTTTCCGAAGGATTATGATCGTAGTTTACAGACTACTTTGGAAAACTTAACCTTTCTAACGACTTTTATGTTGCACAAGGCGTCAATTGTGATTCCTTGTCCATAAAAAAGATATTAAAGTTCCAACCAGATAGGCAGGTTTCGCAATCCGTACGAAAGACGAAGAAAGAAATTTGTAGGTCTGTGGTATCATCAAGTCCTGTGCTAATTGCTTTACGCGACACTCATAAATCTTCTATTATACTTCGTTGTTGACGGGGAATAAAGGGAAATTTTCAGCTAAAAAAAATCGACGATAATTTGATACACATTGTAATTTTACATACGTCCTTTGTAGTTATTTGAAGGCCTTGCGAAAGCTGCCTGGTATACATGTATACGCGGGCCGAAGAAAGCAAAAACAATTTTGTGAAGGCATTACCTGCAAGTTCGGAACTTGATGAGTAACTGGGAGGGCGCGAGTATGGAGAAGGCGGAATCAAAGTTGTTTTAATGTCACAGATTGGAATGAATACTTGTACTTAGTACTGAAAATTTCTACCGAGAATATATCTTTTTAATTCAAGTTTGCAATTCGACATTATTCTTAGGAAATCTTTTGAAATTGCAACAGTAATCGAGCTAAAACCAACGCTGGTACACTGGAGCCGATTTCTAGTCGGGAAGGTATCGGGAACGCATGATAGAGCCAGTGGATCATCGGCGGATTTATACTCACATAGGCATATTGAATACTGGGGCGTATACTATGCCACGAACATGGGCATACTGAATACCGCAGCGTATACTGTGTTACTCACATGGGTCAACATGGACATATTGAATACTACGGCGTATACTGTGCTACTCACATGGGTCAACATGGGCAAATTGAATGCTGCGGCCATTCTTCCTTCATGCAAACAGGTCATATCTGGGCCAAGGATAGCTGACACATTTTGCGTCAGGGTCAGGTTGATAGTACCATCTATACTGTAGACCTGGAACAAGAGTTTTTTGCATCATAGGCAGGTTTCGAAACAATTACTGACGACGAAGTACGAATATGCGCGGTGCAATCAAGTCCCACGCGAATTCAAGTGCGCGACACTCGTAAATTGGAGTTCATGCTGAGTAGTACGAGAAATAGGGGAAATCTTTTTCGTCGATTACTTCTCGTACTTCGTCGTTCGTAGAGATCTTCGTAAGAGTTGCAAAACCTATCCATGGACGGAACCCGGGATGGTAGAGTTCCCAGCTGAATTCAGTCCAATTTCTTAGCGGCTCTATATCACAGGTGAATTAATAGTTGCTCGGGCACTGCGAACGAGTCCGAAGATAAGTACACAGAGGAACGTTGGCTTGTTCGTTCAACAACTCTGGACAGTGACTCTTGATAGGCTCTAAACGCCGGATTCCACTTACTGGGCGCTCTTTTCAAGCGTGGAAAAACTACGCTCGGCCCAAGGGGGTATTTAATGTTGAATTAATTTGCCCGCTACGGCGCAGTTCGGAGGAGAAGGTTCGATCTCCTGATCACGATGTCGAACAATGGGACAGGCGCTCGCGTTGGCGTTTCGGGTATTTGCGAAAACTCCCTATTATCAATTAGGACGCCGACCGCACCAGGAGTAGCTGTGATTACTACCAAATAGTACACTCCCGAGAAGGCCATTCCGTCATTCTGATCGTCTCTTTTACCGGCGACAGGACGAGGCCGACCAACTGCCTCCGGAATGTACCAAATAGCCGCTGGGGCCGAGCAAACTTTTACCGCAGCGGGAAACCCTTTATTGCTTACCTCAAACCCACCCGAATCAAACAAGACCGGCACCAGTGTATGATTCGGTAGAATATCGAGATTGTCGTTGATCACAGAAAGAGCTTGGTACATCCCTCCCACGTTCCACCGGCCGTTCCCGAGGAAGTAGTGGGTCCTGTTGGACAACGCATTCCCGCTAAATATGTGACCGATCTTGATAGTCTCCTCTTTGAATGCCAGCGAGATGGGTGGAGTTTGAAGGATCAGGATTACTATTAAAAGCTTTTCACAGGAATTCAACATGATCTCCGAAAATCGAGCTGAAAAGTTTAGACTTTTATTAGCTGAAATATTTAATGGTGGATTCGCGTGTACAATGTAGGTATGAGATTAGAGACCGATGGGTTGGTTCCACGCGGACAGACACTGTTTGACACAGTGACTTAGTGGAAATTATCTATCTCATCCACGAGAAGCCCGATTGGCTATACATGTACCTGTCGGGCAATATCGAGGTTGCCATATCAGTCAACGAGAATTCTTTGTATTGAACTTTTATGAGAAGTCAACGAATCAACGAATTTTCGATGTTGCAACACGTAAGAATGATCTTCCGGAACAGCAAACAGCCTGTTTTATGTGTACAGTATGTTACCAAAGACCTAAGCTAACACCTTTACCAAATAAACATGAAAAACCTTTACGAGTTGCAGGTGCATCTATGCGAGGAGAGGTCTAACGAATTTTCTTGGCTGAAACTTTACAATGAAGAGGTTCAGATTTTGATCCGAGAACAGGAACGAGGTGATGTTTTCTCTGGTTTGCGTCAACAAGTCAAGTCGACTGTTTTGTACTTTTGTTCTTATGCGTAGCAGACATGAAAGTCACACGGTTTCATGGCTTTTTGACAACAGTCAACGCGAAATCCGTCACCAAAATGCGACCTCTTTTTCGTTCTCGTTCTCGAGTCTGAACTATAAACCTCTCTAGTGTGTTCACGATGCCGAAGTCCGTTTGAATAAATATCACTGGCAAAACTTACCCAATAAATAAAGTCAATAATAAGGTGGGTGGTTTTTCCAGCCGCTTCTTGAGCGCTGCTTTTGCTCCACTAAAATATTGTTTCTTCGAAGAAATGTGAGAAAATCGGATTAAATTATTCCCATAGAAGGCAAGTTAATGCTGGCTTCTTTGAAGAAAAACATTGACATCATGACATGCCCTTGTATGAAATCCTCGTCTATTTCACTTAAGTCAAAACAGAAGAAGCGACCAATCGGTAATCATAGATACTTCGCTGATCCGACGGGGTCCGTGCTCATAACGGCTCTGCAATTGTTATTTCCATGGCAACGGCTAACGATGCATTTAGTTTCATGAATCCAACTGAGAGTGACTTTGAGTCCTCGAAACGTGTGGAGTCTTGCGTGAGGCGTTCGAAGATACGATTTCGTTTGAAGCTCAAAGATGTTTCAACGCCTGAGAAATGGTCACGTATTGAATGGATGTATGATCACGACATCCTCCAACATTCTGCCAGCTGCTTATCACAGTGTGGCCATCCAGTTATCGCTGGTTATCGCAGTGTGTCGAACAGTGTTGCACAAGTCTCTGAAATGGCTCTGTGAGCTGGTGATAATTTCCTTGGTAGGCCTATCCGATCATAATTGTGACCTTGTCTCTGAACCAGCAGTTATCAGTTGAAACAGTCGCAACTGCCCCAATGTCATGACAGAATTGATGATGTAGGCATGATTCTGATAGCCAAGACAGCTTCTCAGTTGTAACACAGAAATCACCAGGGCAGACCAACAAGTTGAACAAAAGATAATATTATATAAAATTAGGTTTTATTTGCAATCTATTTTGTACAACAGTACATCGGGAGCTCCATTATATACATGCATACAATACTGGAAAATGTTACTCAGGACAAATTAATGGACGGAACTGGCTGAAAATACATCATCTAATTGTATGAGATCATGATAAAATTGTCTGAAATAGGGCAGGGGGTTCTAACATTATCTAAGTTATGAAATTGAATACCCTAGCATATCACTGTAATCATAGGAGAAACAATTTACGATCTCCTCAACCTTTTGTCACTACACAGGCCTGTCGCCACAGTCAGGTATCACCTCTCGTTCAACGAGGTATGAGAGCAGTGGAACTTGTCAAAAGTCACAATCCAAAGTTGTTGTGGAAAGAGAAAGAAAACAATGGCCAGAAACTTTGTCTTCAATTGTCTCTCACTGTATCAGAGTTTATTTCAGCAGGTCCAAACGCACAATCTGAAAGTTTGGGACATTCTGAATTGAGTGCAAACAAGGGAAATATCAATGGCCAAATACTTCGGGACATTGTGAATTGTCTCTCAAAGCACTAGGGTGTTCGCACGTGATATCGTTCTGTCTGTTTTATCCGCCTCTCCAGCACTGAGTAATGCCAATTTTGTTTCTGTCTGAGTCATCGGCGCGCTACTAGGCCGATCTTTTGGTGCTTTTCGTACATTGTCCCACTCTGGCCCCGCTGCTGCCATACTGACGTTAGCCCTCCGCCTCGTGTTGATAATGGCCTGAAAAGATACATGACATGATCAATTCCACGATGAATGCAACGTTTCACAACCAGTTTGGCATAACATGCTCTTAAGTTTTCAGTGGGAGTGACCCATGGGCTTAGTTGTAGACAACCAGTTCTGTTTTGTAAACTCAATGATTACTGTACATACAGGTATGCCTCCACCCAAGGTGGATGTCGGTAAAATGATACAAGCAATTGTTATTGCAACTATACACTAGCACCGTCAGTTGTGAGCAGAGGTTCAGACCCAGAAGGGTCACAAATAGAAAATCAGAAGGATTAGGTATAATGATATGAACAAATTTATTCATTGTACAGCCAGAACTTACCTGCATCACATCCTTTGCCGACTCAACCTTTGTGTCTATCGTCTTCTGGGTGACATTTTTCTCCTCCACCAGTTCCTCACACTTCTTCATATAGACTCTCCGTAGCTCGGTATTTTGGCTCATCAACCCGTGGATCTGCTCCTTGTACTTATCATCCACCTGTTGCACTTTGTCCTGGAAATTTTCCTCGAACTCGAGGATCTTTATTTTCTGAAAATAGACGGTTGTGTGTTTACTTTTGCGGCATCGCAACCAGCGGCCCTGATGTCAGGGACTAAACTTAAACTCCAAAGACCTCATTCTTATAACAAAATGTCTGCTCAAACTGAATTCGTTGTGTGCTGCTTATGTTGTTTTCAATTTTGCAAATCAGCAACTAACTAAGCATATTTAGCCAGACTGGGGTGGAGTCAAATGAATGGGTTGTGACTGCATGTCACCTCCAGTTCCGTTCTTAATTTCTCATATATAAGAGAGGTTTAAACTTTGATCCAGGACGAGGTGCTTTTGTCTCTGGTTGACGTCATCAAGTTGTTTCTAGGCACACAAGACATCAGAGAGAGACACCACTTCATGGCATTTCTGACAGCAGGCAGCATGACGTAAAAATGCCATCAAAAAGTTCTTGTTCTCATTCTCATATCAAAACTAGAACCTCTCTACTATAAATCCAAACAAAACCTTAAGTCAAATACTGAGAAGGCTGGTGCAAGCCAAGCTGGACCAGAATTGTTTTGTTTTGGCCGCTTGCAGAGGAAGGAAATAAACCGCAGCATGACAAGCTTGCGTGACATGGTGTGGCAACTTACAGCATCAGAGAGTTCCAGTGTTGCCATCTTGAGCTGGTCGCGAACTTTGGCATTTTCTTGGTAGAGTTGTTTGTGTTCCTCTTTCAGTTCCTGGAATAGTGGACAGTTATAACTTACAAACCAATTTCATCTTTCCCAGGAGTCGATTGTATGTACCCAGTCAATTTTCCTCTCCATCCTCTCTAAAGAAAGAAATGTCTACCGTCCATGTAGACATTTTAATTAGAATTTTAGCAGGGTATGACGTTTTATGCACGTCATAGAGACATATAGATGATGTGCCACGTGACGAACCAACCTTTGATTCAAACCTGGTTTTTTTAATACTTACAGCAAATTCCTTTTCAATGGCTTTCAACTTTTCTAAATCCTGACTGGCTGAGGCAAACCGACGAATAAGAGCCTGAAAAAGATCGAGCAACATCATTGGAATATTGTCAACAAAGCAGAGAGAGGGGAACACCGGAGACTTTTCAGGAGAAGGGGTTTTTACCCTCTTACATATGTACGGTAGACTCAACTTGACTTGGACTGGAGATGGCCTCACTGGGCCCCCGAGAGGCAAAAGGCCATTTACAAGTGGTATCTGCTGAGTACATGGGCACTTTATAATAACATCTGTTAAGTGGTCAGCTAAAGAGCCATTTGCCGAGTGGACTTCCTTCATTTTGGCAGCAATACCCTGGCCACTCCTCTTCTTCTCCACTGGTTAGGCCCTGCTACCACACAAGACATGGAAGTGACTAACAGCTTGTCACCTCTGAGGATGCGAGTTCTATTTCCTGTCACATGGCCTTAAAAACTCACATCTAATTCTTTCTTGTGATCTCGCGATAACAGTTGCATCTGTTTCTGATTTTCTTTACTAATGGCCGACTTCTCCGCATTCCTCTCCATGATCATGCGCTGTTCTGTAAGAAAATACGACGCTCTTGCAGTCACAACAAACCATATAATACCGTTAACTGTTGGTCTGGTGACTTTAGCATAACCAGGAGGTTACTGGTTCTAATCTCAACAGATTCACAATTGTGTCCAAGTCTTTCTCAGCAAGACAACAAAACAAATGAACTAATGAACCTGATTATCTCTGGCCTGCTCTGCTGTTAATTACGTTGCATGCAGCTTAACTTTAAACCCTTTAACCACTTTCTTTTAATGAAATTCCCATATTTCCCAACTTGGGCAACTTCGCCCGCTGAAGGGCATCGTTTCAAGGTCAAAGACAGAGCCGTTCCATAACAGATCTTGTAACTAGCAGGCAATACTGGGCAATTAATTAGTAGTGGCCCTCCAGAACCAACATCAAGTCAGCCTACATGCAAGTAACAGGATAAATTAAGACAGACAACCCCACTTGTCAACAGAACAGGACAGCGCATCTAAGATTGGGAGCGCAGAAGACGATAGATACTTACTGAGCTGTTGTAGTTGTTTATCCGTGTCCTCCTCTTGGTCCGACTTCAACTTCTCAATCTTTTTATTGAAATCATCGTTCATCTCCTGGTGGAGCGTACTCTTGTATGATTCGAATGCTCCCTGGAGGAATTCTATCTCGCTCTTCATTTTGGCTAAAACAAGATGACAATTTTGAACGGAGGGCTGTCGGAGTAGCACTGAGTGAATACATCAGCGCCCGTCACCTCCGAGGTCCTGGTTTCAATTCTCGGTTGGTCCCACTACACTCATGGGATAAAGAGGGTAACTCGCCACAACAGCGTAGGTTTCCCACGGGGTCTCCGGTTTCCTCCTACATGTACTTACATCACAATTGCACAGAACAGTGGAACCTCCCTCAGTGGATGTATCTCTATTAAGGACACCCTCTGAATTAAGGACAGTATGTGTGGTCCCAAATTGGTTGTATCCAATCAATTTGACCTCTCTAGTCAGGACACCTCTCTATTAAGGACAGCACTTGTCAGTCTCGAGTAGAGAGGTACTACTGTCCCAGTTGACGCTCAACTCTATATTTATTTATTTAGAATGAACCCATGCACTCGGTATCTTTGGCATATCTCTCGCCGATTCTGTGCAATCGCCACAAAAAATATAAACATACTGACCCACACGAGCATCTGCTTCCTCCTTTTGTTCCTGTAAAGCTTTCAGTTGTTCTTCTCTTAGAAGGTCAAGGTCATGTGCATGGTCTGCTTCAAGTTGTCTGGAATGGTGTTTAAAAATTATACAGGGTGGTCCACAAAAAATCGTGCAATTATAATTTGCCCTAATTTCTACAATATTGTAATTTTGCCAGGATTGTTTGCCAGGGTTGAGATACATTTGAACTTAGAAAAAACTTTTATTCAAAAGTCACTTTTGCCCCTCATATTTTTCATAACTGGTAACATGTTCAATATTCAGAATGTTGCAAAACGATGTATCTTTCACGATACTGTAGAAGTGGATCTGACACCTGCACATCAGTCATAACGGTATTATCTTCAGGACCAGAAGCCTGCCAAGCTTATCATTCATGAATGATTCACTTATGAGCGAATTATCCTCTCCTTTATTTCACTTCATAGTTTCTGAACTCCACAAGAGGAGGCAGCACTAGACACTGCTCAGCTGACCCACCTGACTATGTTGTCCTGTTGCCGTAGTAACTCCTCCACTTTCCTCCGCATGGCTTCCTCTGCCTGGAATCAAACAGTTGACAAATAAGAACTACCCTCAAGGAGCTTGAAATTTGTTTGCACACGGCTCTACAGCTGCCTTGGGCCAAAGAATAGCCATGTGGTACTTTTGAATAGAGAGCTGGGCCCGAGTATAGTCTGCAGAAGTCAAACCAAATGGAGACGACCGATTTGAAGCAACAAGTGATAAGGATGATGATGACAATGATGACGACATGACGATGACGACAGCAGCCATGATGTCTTTCTCAAGTCAGTGCTCTACCCCACCTACATTTCTCACAGTGTCCCGGTGGTTGAGTCGCTCCTCCTCCAGGAAATACTGCAGATCGTTGATTTGTTCTTGAAGCTGGTGGATCAGTGCCTCTATTGCTGGATCAAGACCAGTCTTTTTCCTGAAACATCGAAGTGAGAAGTGTGATTTATCCGTTGCTTGATCAGTGTTAGAGACAACCACCTAATGGATGATATGAATAAACACTAGTAAATGCTTTTACTTCTATTTTGTACAGAAATGCCTAGTGTTAATGTACGTGAAGTTTTAAGTAAAAGCATTTCCTAGTCTTTATTCATATCACCCAATGACTGTGCCATTGGGCCCAGATCTGTAACATTTAGCTTGCACTTTTGATGTTTTACACATCAGTGAGAGAGCATGCACGTCTCAAAATATGTATCCCGCCTAAAAACTAAAGATATATACTGCTGTACTTTGTCTCTCCTTGGCATAAAAGCTGAAGATTCCAAAAAATACTCGCAAAATTTGTATCTTATTTAACTATCATGATGCAAATGTGTATGACGCAAATGTTGAATATCTTTCTTTTCGTACCACTCATCTACTGAAGACAAGATATCTCACAAATCACCCAAAAAATTATTGACAAAAGAATAGAGATTCAAAAAAATTTGGCACAAACAAGTGCAAGAAAAAAGGATTCAAGTTGTCATGCAGCCCAGGAAAAAAGCATGTGAATAAATCAATTGCAAAATAGATGAACATAAAGATCCACAGAAACTGATGCAATCGACACACTCCTTACTGCTCTAGTTTTGGCAACGTAGCCAGTGTATAATCTGCCATATGTGGCATGGTTTTTGGTCGTCTAGGTATCGGCACGTTACTGAGCGTGTGCCAGCTGTGAAGCTTCATTCTCCTTACACAGGGGAGCTTTAGGGCGGGTCGTTTTCTGAACGATATAACGTGCAGGGATAAAGAAAAGTCCATGTACATTGTATGCAGGCACAAATATTCAGCATTAGTAGAACCTCGCCATTAGGGACAGCTTTGGGAATGACAAATGCCTTCCTTAATTGAGAGGTGTCCTGATTATAAAGGTCAAATTGAATAAAAAGGACCAATTCAGGAACAAATCCAGTGTCCTTAAAATACAAAGGATGTCCTTAGTAGACAGGTGTTCGCTTAGGTAGTACAGTACTCTGTCCTCAATTGAAGCCTGAATTAACAGCATGAAGGTCATGAAAAGTGCTTTGTAATGACGACACGTTTTCCTTTGTCTCAATTCTATTAAAATTTTTATCTAGACCTGCACCCTACCATACCATAAATGTTAGTGACTCATTCTCTTAAACCAAGAATACAGAACATGTTGCCTAAAAGTGGCATCCTCGTGACTTACCTCTGATGGTGATGTGTTGTGATCTCCAGTGCAGGTGCCTCAAGAACAGTGTCCATCTTGACGTGCATGTTAAGCTTCTCTTTACTCTTATACAGAGTGTAACCATTGCCCATGCTGAACGCCATCGCAGGGCTCTGATCCAATTGTTTCTGCCAGGGTGGCGACCTCTGTCGTTTGACACTTAGATGATTCTCGAAGCTGTGTTTTCGCACTGGCTCATGTTCAACTTGATAAACTCGGTCACAGCTGAAAAAGGCCTCAATAATTATCTGCACGCTACACAGTGGGCCTAAGGAAGTCTGCTTTAAAATTATGGGCGGATCAAACATCAATTCAGATTTCATTTTGACAGGCTCATAACTGCACAATGGTGTCATATCTTAGAGAGTGCAAAAAGATATACCTGGTAAATGCACACTTTTCAGTTAGTAGAATGTTTGTGTACGTTTTCTGACACAACCCAGAGCTACCCTCTATACACCTGTGTAGTGCCGGCCAGCATAATCTCGAGACACTCCTCTGTAAAGGGTTTCATGGAATTTCTCCCTACTTACTCTGGGTTAGCACTGGCAGGGGGTACTGATGCAGGCCGGTCTATTTCGACATGTTTTTCACTAGACTGGTAACGGAGGTGCGTCGGAGTTGATCTAAAAAAAGACGGCATTGTGAGTTGGCTGGAAGAGCTGGGGGGAATTTAGGGAAGGTTATGTCCAGAGATGCCTAGCTGAGGTTTGGGCCAAAACGACAGCTCAACCCGAGCCGTGTTTGGTGAGACAACCAATTACAGTTGGCTGACAATAACCACTGCTACCAAAACAAGGCACAGTGATATATTGTAACCATGGCGTTATACAATTTTAGCAACGGGTAAATAACGTCTCCATTTTTCAGGTGTAGCTTCATTAGCCAAACTATGATTCTATGATAGCTTACAGTAGCATTATTACAGTATTCCTGCTACCGGTCTCCATCAAGATCGTTCTTTCCCATTGTTCCGCAAGTGTCTGGCACAGCAAGTTCCACCCGAAAAGGAGAAGACACACAGAGAAATTAAATCCAAATTTGACTCAAACGTTACAAAATCAAACCAACAGAACGCTTAAAGAAGTAGGTTAAGCACATTGAGACGTGGGTATTGTAGAATAGTGACACCAGGGTTTGGCATCAAGTGGGACGATGTCCTTCCTATCAGTATCAATATCAATCCGAATACCACAAACCAAAATTCACACAGCAAAACTATCTCAAAATATGCTCAGACCTCATAGAAATGTTTCCAAGAGAAGCGGGTACATCACAACTCGCTGCAGCGTATCCAATCAACTTACAATCCATAAAATCCAACAACTATTTTGCAAAGAACAGGGACACAATCAAAATAGTTTTAATCAGACAGATGGTAAATCCAGAAAAGGTAGAAATATCCACGATGAGAATTTGTGATTTTCGAGAATTGGGATGAAACAATGGATCAAAGTCCATTTGACATTTCTTTTCTTTCCAAACAGTAGGCCCTATATCCAATAAGCTGAATCCAACCACTAAATCCTGGAATCCAATACGCTATGCACAAAACAAGGAACAATCCCCGCACAAAAGATCTGGCAATATTGTCATTTCTACATTTGTACGAATCCGTTAAAATCGACTAATCATGATTTATAGATGGGTATTGATTTTCCTGAAACCAATCGTGGCGGCTCCAATCAATTTCGTCAACAACAAACACGTAAATGGTGACGTTGCCATGTAGAAGTTCTTTTTAAAAAATGTTTCCACTATACCAATCACAACCAGCTTTATCAGATGTGTTTGATTTTTTCATTTTGATACAACATTATCTGTTGACCTATAACGGGCGTAAGCTAATAAAGGTGTCTGATATTCAGGCTCTTACAAGAAGCAGGTTCACTCCCTCCCTTCTCCAAATATGTTGTATCGAATCCAAGTCTATATCTCAATGTGTTATAAACCATAATTCAAGTAGATTTGAACATTGAACATTGAACATTTGCTAAGGCGCAATTATTGCCATATAAACATGTTTCAAGAATCTGACAGAAGTTTTCAAAGTATTTTCACTCATTCAGTGGGAGGGACAACAACCAGTCTATCAGCCACTATCACTCTCACTATAGGCCTATCTCATGTATGTCTTTGCAAAGTGAGAAACTCCGACTGAATTTCCTTTCACATTCTCATGAATAGCTTGTATTTATCAACGCATAATATCATGTTGAAAAGATAAATAGAGATCATAAAAAGATGTTTGACTTCGGATTTAGAACATTGTAAAATGGGTTTTGTTTGTATGTTATGGCCTGGTATAGGCATAAATCATACAGTCAAATGTATGCCTATTCTAAAGTAAACACATCTTAAAAAAAGCATTTGACCCATGACACTCCAACAACTGTGGTCAGTTTAGGAAAAACTGAAGGAGCAACCTCTATACTAGCCAACACTAATGACGTCATTGGCACAAAAATACTTCTTTTTACCTTGATTGAAAAATTCAGAAAGATGATTTGATATGTTTCTTAAAAAGCTACAAACATTCTTTATCAAATTTGTGATTTGGACTGTATCAATATGGTGGCGACAAATGTCATTTTAAAAGGGACTACACAATCCAATTCAGCAAAAACTTACCTAATTCGATATTTTGGAAAATATCTGTGTTCTGAATGCCGCATGACACAAGATCGCAGCCATGCAGCCACTACCTTGCAATGTCCTGGCTATTATACCGTTACGTGTACCAAGCTTGAAATGTGTTTGAAATTAACAGAAAATATAGCCACAAAAAAAACTAGTGACAGATTGTTTCCGTGATTTTGCTAAACCTTTTGACAGAAGTTTGCAAACTTGACCAGTTTACTCAATAGGGGGTAGTTTAGTACTCAGGGGGTAACGTTTACTTACTAAACTAAAGTAAATTGACCTTTTCACTTCTACACTTCAGCAGGAGCCAGCCCAGGTGGGCCAGTCTAAGTTGCAAGAAGTCACCAATAGGTGTCTTTACTTTAGTTTCCAGTACATCAGGGGGTAACGTTTACTTACTAAACTAAAGTAAATTGACCTTTTCACTTCTATCCTTCAGCAGGAGCCAGCCCAGGTGGGCCAGCTTAAGTTGCAAGAAGTCACCAATAGGTGTCTTTACTTTAGTTTCCAGTAAATCAGCAAAATTCAAGCACGAGGAATATTTTCATAACGCTCGGTGATCAAAGTTAATCATGAACCTGCCTTAACTCTTCTTCTTCATCACGTTCCGTGACAGGATTGACTTTCCAATGAAAAAAAATTGTCATGGTGGTTTCTAGGTGTATAGTCATGGTGGTTTCCAGGTGTCACCTGGAAACCACCATGACTATTTTTTTTCATTGGAAAGTTAATCCTGTCACAGAAATTTAGTGGTAGATATCTTTGTTTAGACCCACAAAATTGAAGGGATTTACAGTACATGTATATGAAGTTCAAAGAACATGGCACTTTTTAAATACAGACATTATTGATTGCCAATCACTGAGCTAGAGTGAAAAGAAAAGTTTCTTTACTTCGCTATACCTAGACATAGGTATAGCGACCAACCGCATTGAGAAATATTGATAGCCGGTAAGATATATAATGAGCTTATAGAAAATATACCCTTTGATAAATATTGACAATAATACACATACCAGTCACGCAAAATTATGCCTAGCAGCGATCAATAGAGCTGCCATCTCAAGGGAGATAGGTGAACTAGGATTATTTCAAAGCCTCTGTAAAAAAGAATCTTAGTCCAGATGATCTCAAATCTTTACAGGGATCAATTACTCGACAGCAGGACCTCTCTAAGCTGACACCTCTATAAGCAGGACACACTCTCTATTGAGGACACCGATTTTGGTCCAAAATTGGTCACTTTCATGATTGGACCTCTCTAATCAGGACTGGGGATGTTACTTTTGACCAGTACCATAGAATCCTCATAAGTTACTTAAGGCAGCATGAGTTTAGTCTGTTCTCATTGGATGAGGATAGTGAAGGGTAGAGTGCAGACTGTTGCAACCTGTTCAGTGATAAGCAAGGTTACTTTTGACCAGTACCACAGAACCATGACTTACTTTGGCCGGCTCAGCTTCTTCTTATCACGGCGAATGGAGGAAGGGGAGGGGGTGATTGTCCGACTGTCGTACCCAGACGTCGTAGGCGACCAGGCTTCAGACACCTTGCCCCTCATCTCGGCGTATCTATCCATCATGGTCGGCATAGTCCTGAAACGATTGATGAAAATTAGACACTGTCGTATAGTCTGATTTACAGGAAAGTGGTGAATCTCATGCTTTATCTTTCTAGCAACTTTTTCAAAAAACTTTTACAATAAAAAAAATTTTGAAAGGGTTTTTTATAAAATTTTTTTGTGAGGGTTTTGATGGCAGATTATATAACATGCATAATGACAACATTTTACAATAACATTCCTGCTTAAGAATGATCAGATTAGCAAACAAAAAAAGTTCTGGCAATATGCTAAAAACCATATTGAATTGCGAGGTATCAAATGAAGTACAACCTCTGTTAGCAGACACCTCTCTATCAAGGACACCCTCTCTATTAAGGACACCAGTTTCGGTCCCAAATAGGTTGTTTCCATTCAATTTGACCTATCTGATCAGGACACCTCTCTATCGAGGATCAGCACTTGTCAGTCCCGAGGGTGTCCTCAATAGAGAGGTTCTACTGTGGATGCTAAGCTTAACTGTACAACTGTTACTCAGTGAGTGAATGTTTTCTTTCTTAAAAGATTTTTAAATTTATGAACGAATTAAACATGCAGGGCTGTCTGTTTACAAGCAAACTTTAAGACTCTTTTTTAAGACCTAAAACACACAACAATAGGGCCCTTACTCCAGCCTTTTTTAGCAAATGTATGAGTTGTTTTATTAGCAATGTAAGGTGAACCAAGCACTGACAAAGGCATATTCTTTTTTAATGCGATAAAGTTTAACAACAAACAAAGTGTGTCTACTTCCTATTTTAAACTACTGCTCTCTATGCTAATTTGTGTGTGCGTGTTAATGGAAGTAGGCCTATTAACCTGAGCCATGGGCAAGATCAAGTAGATTAAAAGTTACTAGCATTGTACCCGTGGCACAGGCAGGTTCAAATGGGCTATACCTTGAATAGATTGAATTGCAATGAAAATCTAATGCAATATAAAAGGAGCAATATTGAAGAGACAAATTAAACCAACCACTTGTCCACAGACTCGGACCTAGCTGTGGCGTGCTGTATGCGTGCATAAAAAGTATATCAATTGGTCCAATAGAGATGCCAGAATACACAGAGGTTCTCTCCGATCACTATTCAGAAGAATATTAGGTGGTTTGTCACAATTTGGCTTTAGCTGATCTGGCCAAATTCAAAATTATGTTGATTCAACTTATAGAGAGAGATCAGCTGGCGTGGTTGATTTTATTGGTTCTCAAGTACAGAATGACAGCTCATCAATTTTCTTGAGGTTGCCCTGATCATGCTGTTAGAAAGTTCAATCATTATGCTATAGTGCGATAGATATTCAGCTCAGTTGCGACACCTGTGGTCTATGAACATAAAAACATCCTCACTCCTTTAGAACGCTTACCAAAGGAAAGTTAACAAATAATTTCACATTCGCCCTATGATATCGTTTAATTGGTCACAAATGAGCGACTGCCATACCCCTCCCGATGAATAATAGGTGACTTGACCTTCAGACAATCTCCACAGGTTTCTGCAAATTATTGTAAGATCAGATTGTTGACCTGAATGGGGATTGGGCCCATATTGGCCTGTGCCATGGGGGGTTTCAGGCTTTTAACAATTACAATGGCGTGTCGTATACGGTTTATTACATTGACTGATAGGCCTAACTCATATAACTTCAGCACCTTCACCCAATTTTTTGGCGTTCATGACTTGTAATATTGCACCCATAGATCAAGCATGTCACCAATTACAGATCTAGTGCGAGAGCCAATCTAATGTGTCATCCAATAGACCAAGTGTTACTGTCACCCACGGCAATACATTGAATGGATGATAGTAACCCAGCCATGTGTCATGAACGGTATAAAACTTTCTGTCACTCAATATAAATCCAGTGTGTGACCAAATATAGATCCAGTCTCTCACCCAAAACAGCCAGATACAGTGTGTCACTTTGTAAAACGGTGTACGTACATGATGTACATGATATCATAAATGTGATCTAAGCAGATACAATGTTTCACCTCCACAAAAGCTCCAAAACTCAACGATCAGCTCGAAATCTACAATTCCCATACAACAGAATGGATGGCAACAACACTCACCATTCTCAATTTACTTGATTTTTGTCGAATTCAACTCGTAGCACGAATAATCACAGAAAGTTGTCATCAAAACTCCAAAATATCTGACCATTACTCCATTTTGGTTTCCAATCACGCTATGCAGTGGCGACGCGTGGTGACAATAGGTGAAACGAATAAACTAATAACCAGCTGGCAGAGGTATCGGAGTGACGTCATTGTATAACCAACTGGAGCAGTGGGTGGGGAGTGGGTAGTCCATGGGTAGTGGGAAGAGCTTTTCGGGGTGCCCAATCCATGGTGGTCACTTTTTCAAATTTACCGCCAATATGTGACGTCAGCTGAAGAGTTGCAGTTTTTCAGACATCCTGAAGATGGCGTAGCAATTACCCAACATGCACTGTTCAAGATGTTTAGAGAATGACCCAGGTGAAAAAAACAATCAGAGAAGAAAATTAATTTTGTGTGACAATTAATGAGATTTTTTTATTCATTAACGTCTTAATATGTTCATCTGCATGTAATCTCTATATCCCAGCGAAAGGATTTGTGATCAGCCCAATCAAAAAGATACTACAAAGCCCCGAATGGTATAAACAAATAAAGGCTTTTGTGTGTGTGTGTACAGTATGGGGAAACAATGTATAGAATGTAGTGTAGGAACGGACCCCTTTGTCACGGAGTTAGTGGTGGCTTTCACGTCACTTGGTCTTTCGTTTGGCCTGTTGTTTCTGTCATATTTGAACACTGACTTGTGATTTGTTAGCCAAAAGTGAAAGGACATAAGAAGTCGCATGACCACACAGGCCTACTCTTTGGTTCATTGTCAGATTGTGCCGAAATATAGGTTAGGTTTCTTTTGGCTACGACAGCTCTCACTGGTTTGATGTTTTAATCGCAGTAGCTGAATTGTGTGTTCTGTCATTTGGTCATTATTTTGGCTTTTTGGCAACGTGTCTAAGGGATTACTACACAGACAACAAGGCGGAATTGTAGAACCCAACCTGAGGATGTACCGAGGGAAGCCATCCCCCCAGGCTTCCCCTTCAGGTTATGACATTTGAAAATGATCACAACTTTTGGGAAATTGTAAGTCATTGCCGATCAGGCATTGTAAATCTTTAACCCCTTTTCTTATTCAGATCTGGAACTACCTCCAAAGCAAGACACGTCAACCGCACAAAACCAGCCATGTGATAGCGACGATCAAATACACCACTTATCGACTTATCAGATAAAGACTTAAAAATCTACCAATCAGTACCTCTGGCTCTGAATAGATTTAAAGAAAATGGGAAGTTCGTCGTCGAAATTTCGTAAACACTTACAACATGGCGATGAGTATGCGGCATTGCAATTGTACAATAACAACTCGGACCTTCGTAAGGCGCTGGATCCTAATCTGTCCTATGGTGAATCGTATTGTCACGATACGCCGCTTCACTTCGCGGCCAGACATGCTATGAAGTCGTTACTAAGGTAGGCATCATGAGCCCAAGTAATTGGGAACAATTTTACACAAGGAAAGGTAGATCTATAACAGGGATTAATCATCTTGGTTCCATTCATTGACCCATCCATTTTTCTTGGGGCTGACAAATGCTGTCCTCAATAAATCAGATGTCCTGCTATAGAGGCCAAATTCAGTTCTCTACTTGAATTACTAAGTAAACTCACTAGTACGGTATTCTCGTGGATGCCATCCCGTCATGTGCTGCAGTCAAACTTGATAAATCAGGTCAATCCAGTTTATTTAGAACGGCGTAACACGACACCAGTTGCTCATCATACTCAATAATTCAGGTACTGATCATGAATTGACTGATCACAAATCACAATACCAAGTACAGTTGGATATTTGAATTGGCAAATACTGCACTAAAATATGCAATGGTGTAGAGACCAGAACAGACTTGGAAAATTATTTATGTAAAAAAATTGAGAATACTCCAACTCTATGGCGTTTAAATTCCAGGATATTTCTCTACGAACTTGGCGGTAACCCTAACAAGAAGAACACACGCAATGAGACCTCCCTCCACTCCGTGTGCATGGTGGCAAACACTCGTTCGTTCACGGTTCAACAGCGTCGACTTGAGTGCCTCACTTTGATTCTGCAATGGCGGGGAGCGACGCTGAAAGAGGGCGACGTGGAGAAGATAGACATCGGGGCTCAAGACGAGGTAGGGAGGAATGAATCTTCTTTGTTGCATTTTAGTTATGACATCCAGTTGTGAAAATCAGTTTCATGATATAATGAATAGTTCCCTTATCTGATTTGTTGTCAACAGTTAAACAGTTTAAGTCTGCTGGCTAGGATGAGCTTTTGCCCGAGTCGTGAACGGCTTATCAGGCCAGAGCTCATCCTGGATTCCATAAAGCATAAAGGACTATGAGCATCAGTCCCTCTGAATAGGGTGCTGGTCCATCACAGATTACTTCCCAGGGAAGCCTGGTACCCATCTGTACTCCTAAGACTGCAGTCTTGGATGAGCTATTGCTCTTGAAGTCGCAAAGGGATCATCAGGGCAGAACTCATCCTGGATTCCATAAAGCATGAACGACAAGGGGCTGTCTTTCTAGGTCCAATACTGCACTTCGGTAGATGATGAATTGTTGGATTTTTTATAAAATCTTTATCATTTTTGTAGAAAATGAACACGGCCCTCCATTATGCCGCTGCGTCTGGCTTGACGAGATGTGTAGAGGTAAGTAAAGTAAACAAACAAAATAGTGTAAAATTCGAGTAAGATAGTCCAGCATTTACAGTAGGTTGCTCATTGCATAACCCTTTAACCTTTGAAGTCCATTCAATACTGTACTCAATCGTTCTCCGCTGGCCATTTCCAGCCCTTGTCAATTTCATCCCCAATAGGTTCTGTACTCTATTGTCAATTAGGTTATCACTGCCACCTTTTGGCAGTAAAGTGCCTTATTGTAAATGTTTCTCACTCTTCCAGCTGCTCGTCGCGTACCAGGGACCCTTGTTTGTGGAGAACGCCCAGCGTCAGACGCCCTGTGACTGCGCCGAGAAATGTACACATAGCAACATTGCACTTTACCTGGAATCCAAGATGGTGTTTAGTGTAAGTACTCTAATGAGGTGTGTCTTGAGGAAATGCCAAGCCAGTACTTGTAGTGCTAAAGATAATACGTTGAAATTTTGTAAAACCTTTGTGTGCATTTTCCAATACATCTCAGAACAACTCAGATGCCTGTCGGTCCCGGTATACTCAAGTGATAGAGGGGTGGCACCACGGGTGAGTGTTGGCCTTGTGATCGGGAGGTCCCAAATTCGACATCTTTTCGGTGCCACTTTGTAGCTCTTTGTAGTTGCCTGAAGTGTCCTTGCGTACACTTGATTGTGGCTGCCCTTGGTTCTCCAGAAAGGTTACTGGATAGGCTGGGTAGTAATGTTTGCCATTGTAAAGCACTTTGAGACAGTAGATGATACAGTGAATAGTGCCATAAAAAACACTTTTATTCATCTTAAATCCGTCTTTGTTACAGAATGACAACAATGGTGAACAGGATGAAGATATAGATGCTTTGATTGATGAAATCAATAATCAAGAGGTAAGGTGTCCTTTTGAGTGCTGCTGCATGTGTCGTATACAAAATGAGACGTTTACTTATACAAAAACAAGGGGCAGATTGGGGGCTGTTGAGGGCCTTCAGCAACAAGTTTTTGCTCAAGAGGGAGAGAGATTTTGAACGAGTGTTTTAGGTCACGCGTTCCGTTTATCATCTCATATAACACAAGGGAAACCCTTGGACGGGTTCTTGTTGCAACCGACTCATTTAGCGGGTCAAGATGTCTTGACTCCAAAACCCCGATTGGCACCCCTCTAAAACCTAAAAACTTAAAACGAAAACACTGATGGCTCCACTCCCCTTCTGGCCTAAGTCCTGACACTTTTCATTTTGCAGGCATACAGTGGGTTGCGGGCACAGGATCTGCAGGAGGCCAAGGACCAGCTCCTTGTGGAGACCTCAGACATGCTGAGGGTGCCGCTGTTCACAGCCGAGGCCTTACTGAGGAACTATGGTTCGTGATTTACATGTTCAATCTTCTCAGTTTGTTTTTCGATAAAACACGCCGACGGGCATCGAAGAGGCCACATTACAGATGGAAGAGTCATGCTGACAAGTTCCAACAGCTTCCCATGAGTCATGTCATGAGATCTATGTGCCCCATGTTTTTTGCAAGGCGCAGTTCATGGTCACTAGGGTATGCTTATTGAGACCTGTGAAAAGTCATAATTTTTTTAATTTTCCACAGAATGGTCCCGAGAGCAACTCCTCGAGGCTTGGATGGAAGATGCCATCGCGTGTTGTGAGAAGTGTGGTGTGACACCGCCCCCCAGTATCTTCGTGGAGAAACCCGGGCTTTCCGAGCTTCATCATGCGGAGCTGAGTTTACAGAATCGAAGCATGGGTCATATGGAGATTGTGGTAAGTGTTTAAGCTGATCGTGAGTGAGGTTGTGTGGCCAGGTGCGAGATGGAAAACCACGCCCAAAAAACTTAAAGCGTGCTATCTTGACATCGTATTTTCATCGATTAAGCAGCGTTGTTGCCAATGATTACATGTAGAATTGATATTGTAGTTCCATCACCACTTGAATGGGACAACCTTCACATGTTTATGTCCTTCCCTTGTGACCTCGACCTTCCTTTATGACCTCGACCTTCCCTTATGACCTTGACCTTCCCTTTTAGTGCGACATCTGCGCGAGTCTCATCCCTGGCACGGAGGAACCAGTCGACATGTCATGTGACCACCAGTTCTGCCGGGGATGCTGGGAGCGATACCTGAATGGTAAAATACAGGAAGGCGAAATTCACAATATCATGTGTCCGGCGTTTGATTGCGGCAAACTCGTGCCGGTCGAGCTGATTGAGACGGTTGTGTCACGTGACATGGCCAGGAGGTACCTACAGTTTGATATAAAGGTAGGAACATTTTAGAAAGTCCCATTTGGTAAATGAACTTCTGCAGAAAACTTGCACCTCCCACATTTGTGGGCAGAAGAGTATTTGAAGACATTTTTTGATATTGTTCGATTCCAATGATCCTGCAACGTCAGTGCAAATGAGCGATTTTTGTTGCATGGGAAGATAATATTGCAGATCATCGCAATTTAGTCACTCGTTAATGAAGGGCACTTTTGATAGAAGAAGATATTAGGGTCCATGAAGACTATTTTGATCAAGAGAGATCAAGGCACAGTTAATATGTTTAACGATTCAGTTGTCTGTCTGTCTGCATGTTTACTTTAATACACCACGCCAGGGCTTTGTTGACACAAAAATAAACATGTCATGCATTTTGTTTTGCAGGCTTTTGTTGACAGTAACCCTAACATCAAATGGTGTCCGTATCCCGCTTGTGGCCGGGCCGTCCGGCTGCCTGAGAATGAGACAACATCGCCGACTGGAATAACGGGAATGAGGATGTCCGGTGACACATCACATGCGGTTGACTGTGGCAATGGACATTATTTTTGTTGGTGAGTCCACTGTTCTTGCAAAAAAAATTATGAAAAAAAATCTTTTTTGAATTTTAAAAACTTTGACTTATGAATCAGGTGCCTTATTTCACACCTTGTTCATGACTGTGCTTAAAATGTGGTTTTCCTAATTTTTACTATTTTCTGTTAATCGTGTACCACAAAGGCTGTTTGACTCCCGGGCGTGGAACTTTGTGTGAAGGTCATGCAAGGGCTAAAGATAATGTCAAAAAAAGCTGGAGTTGAAACCTTGGTGATAGTTAATTTCATTAACATTTTCATGGGTTGCACATTTTTTTGGTCACCCTGTATATGTAGCGCTGACCTTTGCCAGCAACATTTTAACTTACTTAAATTGTTTCATTGTTGTGTATTTTAGGGAATGCCTTGGTGACGCCCATGAACCATGCAGTTGTGAACACTGGAACAAATGGTTTGAGAAGATACAGGAGGTCAAGCCAGAGGAATGTAAGTCTCCGTCATCAGAAGTTCTCCAAATATCTCCCTGCTTAACTTTCATAAAATTAGTATTTGATACTTATGTAATTCCTACTAAATAATTTGCTTAGACTCATGAAATATTTGGAGACAAGTGCATTTTTCTCTCATGTTTTGAGTGACCAACCCACTGGGGGAAACCGAGCCTGCCACAATGATCTCTGCCTTGTCATCATCTCTGAACCATGCCAAAACCATGACCTTATTGTGGTGCATCAACACGCTAAACCCTGAAACTCCTCGAGTTGCCTCCTTTAATGTATTTTGCCCCAACTTCCTAGTGACCAACACTGAAGAAGAGACGGAGCATGCTGCCAACTACCTATGGCTGGTGACCAACTCTAAACCATGCCCCAACTGCAAGTCTCCAATACAGAAGAATGAGGGATGTAACCACATGAAGTGTTCTAAGGTACGTACAGGCTTTTGTCCAATTTCTGGACGAAATCGTGGAAAAAATCTTTGTAGTGAAAGTGTAGTGTAGTGAAGTGTAGTGAAGTGTAGTGTAGTGTAGTGTAGTGTAGTGTAGTGTAGTGTAGTGTAGTGTAGTGTAGTGTAGTGTAGTGTAGTGTAGTGTAGTGTAGTGAAGTGTAGTGTAGTGTAGTGTAGTGTAGTGAAAGTGTAGTGTAGTGAAAGTGTAGTGTAGTGTAGTGTAGTGTAGTGTAGTGTAGTGAAAGTGTAGTGTAGTGAAAGTGTAGCGTAGCGTAGCGTAGCGTAGCGTAGGTTAATTAGTGTAGGTTAATTAGTGTAGGTTAATTAAGAGACCTACTGCACAGGTCTAGTTCTGTAGTACAGCCATAAAAAGGTGGTAACATCCTGTGGCGTTTTAACGTAATCCCACATGCGATGCGTGCGCGGTTATCTAATCTTTGTTCTGGTTTTACTGTTTCTTTTCAACCGTTTTTGTCGATTTCAGTGCAAGCATGATTTCTGCTGGGTGTGCCTGGAGGCCTGGAAGAAACACAGCTCAGCTACGGGAGGATATTTCCGCTGCAATCGCTACGAGGTGGTCAAGAGGAATGAGGAGGACTCATGTGAACTCAAGTCGGAGGTAAAAAAATATGGTTTTTGAGTCTCTTGATTTGCAACTGGTCCTTTTAGTATCTACCACCACCTCCACAGGGATAGTGGTGTAATAAGGAGGCCCATAATTTGTTTATCTTTGGACGAATTTTTGGCGTCGGGTCTGAATTCCAAGAATGTAAGACAGTTCTGAGCAATGCTCTGTGCCTTTGGCGAAACAGTAAACCACCAAATTTTGTTTTGTTTTTAGGCTGAGGCCAAGAACCGTCGGATGCAGGAACTGAATCGCTTCATGCACTATTATTCAAGATACAAGAATCATGAACACAGTTACAAGGTCAGTAGCGTGAGGTTTGGGATTATCTCTTCAATCAAAATTGCCAGCTGCAGCCCAGGCCTACCACTACTGATAAGGGCTAAGGAGGGGATGCCTTGTCCCTGACTGGGCTCCTGACCTCACTCTTGTTGTTGTACATGTCATCAAGGTGTAGTTTCCAAATCATCCTTTTCATACTTGTATTTTTTTTCCGTTCTGGAACCTTGCTCACACCATCCCACTTTCTCTCCAGCTTGAAGAACCTCTACTGAGCACAGCCAAGGAGAAGATGATGATACTCGCTAGAGCCGTCACGGACCCAGAGACGGCCAACACCGAGACCAAGTTTGTAGAAGATGCCGTCAGACAATTGCTGAAGGCGAGACGCGTATTGAAATGTTCGTACATCTATGGGTTCTACCTTGACGACTCCGGGTACAAGAAAACGATATTTGAATTCATGCAGGCAAGTATATCTAAATGAAATTCAAATTAAACGTCTTTGCTCTACTTCTTGGTATGCCATGATTCTTTCCTGCTCGGAGTAGAATAGAATAGAAAGATAGAAGAGAATTGTGATTTAGTTCTCACAATAATGCTTTTTACTTTCAGACTGAACTTGAAGAGTGCTTGGAGAGTCTCTCACAAATGATCGCCCGGCCGTATCTCCGGACCCCTCGTGGTCGCATCATACAGACGTCAAACCTGGTCCAGCGTAAACGCCACGAGTTCGTGACGGCCATCAGTAAGGGGTTAATCCCTCCGGATACCTCGCCAAACTTTAGGAAGAAGAGGAGGAAGGACCTGGATGTGAGTGTTGCGATAGGCTTTCTTTTGTCCAAACCACTTTTGCTATGGTCTTTAATGAATACAGCGTGTCCCAAAACTCTATGCATGACTTTGGTAATTGTGCGTTAGTGTCAGCTTTTCGTTAATTAGTTGTGAGTCCTGGTATGGGGTAGAGTGTATCACATCCAGTCGGTGGTTGAATAGGCCTGGTTGTTAGAAAGCATGTTAGCTTATAACATCATGCTGACATGTTGTTTCATGTTCATCAATGCACATGTAACAACATGTCAGCATGATAAAGAAATCAAGGGCCCGGTTTTAGAAAGCACTTTCGCTCATAACATCCTGTTGACATGATCTTACATGTGCATTGATGAACATGAAACAACAGGTCAGTATGATGTTGTGAGCTAACATGCTTTCTAACGACGGGACCCTGCTTTAGGGAAATATGTCTGACTCGAGGTTGTCATTCCAGGAGGATCTAAGGAAAGCCCTGCTGGCATCGATCCAGGATATTGACCCCAATAACCCTTGGGTCAAGGACAAATCAGGTCGACATACCAACGTCGCTGCATATCTTGATTGGCCTGTTGATGATAGCGAAGACGACTCCGACTCTGAACAGCTCGGGACGCCACCTGCCAGTGGTAAGTATAATTAGAGTGTTGGAAGTTTCACTTTCTTATGTTGTACTCTTTATAATGTGTCCCTATGCTCCAATCATCAAAATCGGGGGTTTTTTTTAACATGTTCACTTCTTATAAACTTGACTGTTGTCTTTCACTTCTCTCTTGAAGATGTGAGCATCGAAAGAAGTCTTTAACGGCAGAAATTCCTATATCTCAAGTCTCTTTTCTAGCCATGGTTGGCGGTTGTGTGAGGCGAGGTTGCATGAAACCGCGCGCCCAGAACCCGAGGACGGGCGCACCACATGATCACTGCAGTTTACGCTGTATGAAACTCGATCGCCTGGATCGATCGGAAAGCGAAGGCGACTCGGATAAGAACTCGCCATCTCATCAGGGTACTGGTAAGGCCGTACTGCAAATTTTTACGTGTTTTGTCTTCGTCTACATTTGTTTTTCTGTCACAATGGTCTGGCGCCAAGCAGCGCCCTGCAAAGTTGACCTCCACAAGCATTGTTTACAAACTCTTCGGCTTTGCCTAATATATCTGCTCAATTTTCAGATGTAAAACTAGGCAGATAGAATGGAGACATCCATATGATAACTAATGCTGAGGACTTCTATGTTGCAGTAAAAGTTCATCTCCAGAACTAATGTTTACAAGTTCTAAGGCGTTTCGCTCAATAAGGCTGCTCAATTTTCAGACGCAGACCCGGCCGAGTACTTCACAGATTACCAGATGGATTTGCTTCGGGCAATGGAGATGTCGCGACTGCAGTTCATCCGCGAGATGGGTGGGATCTCGGCTGCTCTACCGGGACAACTCCCAGCACCCGTTGACGAGCCCACTCCCCTGCCACCCACTCCCCCAACTGGGGCCAAGGACTTCCTGGAGGCTGGTCCCTCCATGACCCCTGGTGGTAAGTCGCCGAAACAACGTCCCCGATCTGTCGAGGAGCAGTTAGAGGAAATGGATACTGACTTTCAGCGGGCACTCATACTCTCTCGGTTGTCAATGATAGCGGAACCGACCCCTGCGCCCCCTGGTAAGTTATGACATAACTAACCAAAGTGATGTCTATACCTCACCGACCGAAGTTATGCACTCGCATGAATGTGAATTCCAAAGAATACATTCATGTATGTGCGTAACTGAATACAAAATCTGGACCGCATGTTCAAACTTTTGCCGATCGTAGCACCGATTCTAAGTCCTCGAGGGATTGTTTCAAGTGTGGCCAGGCCAGGTTCAGTAAAATTGACCTCGGGAATTGATATTGACTTCACAGGTATAACATTCAAAGGAGGAGGAAATTACAAGTGTATTCCCCAACTTTAAAGCCTCTGAATTATTGAAAGTTGGTGTACATATTTATTTGATTGTACAGTGGAACCTCCCTTAGCGGACACCTCTCTATTAAGGACAACTTATCTATTAAGGACGCTACTTTTGGTCCCAAATTGGTTGTTTCCATTCAATTTGACCTATCTAATAAGGACACCTCTTTATTAAGGACAGCACTGAGGGTGACCTTGATAGAGAGGTTCTACTGTACATTATTGTGCGAAGTTGGTTGGACCATATCTAACTCAGTTGTTTTTTACCATCTTTTACAGAAGAGGACAAGGAACTTAAACTCGCCATAGAACTATCTCTCAAAGAGACACCAGATGGGGAAACTGACCAATCAAAACAATCGGATATATCATGTGACTTACCTAAGGTGCCTACAGACGTGATAGAATCATGCAACAATGCTAAGATCCGTGCGTCTGGTGTGAAAAGTTCAAATAAAAACAATGAGTGTGTAGTGGACCAATCCCCTGACACGAATTTGTGTATACGTGCACCCCGCTTAGCCCGGACTCCCTCTCCAATGTTCGAAGGAGAGAAAAGTGATTATTTAGGAGCCTGCGGTGGCGCCACTGGTGGCTATGAACCAAATCAATCGCCATCGCAGAAATTACTATCAATGGAGCCTTCGGCCATGTTGGAAACCTCGTTCGTACCAAGTGCCATAGGAAGTTCACAGTTTGGACCAATCAAGGACTTGTCCGTGGCGAATATCTCATCATCAGATCGCGACAAAACGGAAGACTTCAAAAACAAAACATTCAGTGATATATTTGCTCGGAATGAGAGGAACTCTGGCAAGTCTGTTAATCTGACATCTGAGAATCAGATACGGCGCTCCAAAGAGAAAGAGCCACGATCGGTCTGCCCCGAGCAGATATCACTCAAGTTCGACAATGTGGGTAAGAAAAACAAAAATGAAGCGGTCACACTACGCCGTCAACGCAAAGAGGAGGACAAACACCAGATGCTGTACAGGCGTCATAGCACCAGCCATGCCGAGGACCAGGGGAAATCAAATATCGGTAGACAACGGTATTCTGATCTCAGCGAGGGATCGCTACACTGCACGCCGCGCCGGACTCAGCAGACGAAAGGTCGTGAGTGGAAGTGTTACTCTTATACCGGTTATGAACCGGATACGAGTGATATCTGGGTGCCGCGTGTCGATTCGAACCGTATGCCCCCGCCACCCCCTCCACCACCACCACAAGCCAAAGCTGCACACAAGGAATCAAATGTCGAAGCGATGCTGAAGAAACTCATTTTACCGCAGGATGATGAGAATGAGGTGTTTTACGATATGTCGAATAAAGATGGCGCTACTATCGTTGAGCAGTGGGATCACTCACCGCAGCGTAGTCCTCGCACTCGTAGCCCGCGGCCACCGAGCATGAGCAGGCGGCGAAGTCATGACGACGATGACGATGACAGCGATAACTTCCCTGGTGCTGTGTTTGTGTAATGTTTGCCTTATGCTGGCCGGGATACTTGTACAATTCATATAGGAATATATATCAACACCTTGGGTGCCTAGTGTTGTCGATATTATAGGTTGTGAGGAATTGAAAAATCTGGTATTTTGGAAAGCTTTTAAAAAAGCGCTTTTTTTCATTGAAAAGTACAAGAAAATCAACAGAGAGGTGTAATCTGGCGTCAGTGAATATCCAAAAGCTAAGATCTTGCCGAATCTATTTCATAAAATTTTTAGCGATTATTTCTTTTCGAATCTCTAGGCACCAATCCAATATGTTTGTGGACCACTGGCACCCAAAGGTGTTCACAAGTGCTTGGGATAAATTGGCATGGGATTCTGTAAACTGGCAAATATTTTTTACAAAAACTTCTGAAAATGATTATTATATTCACATTTTGTACTTTTGCAGGTAACGAAATTTCCTTCGGTTTTCCCAAACAAAAAAAAGAAAAATTTGCAATTTTATTTTTGCAAATCTAGGTTATTTGCGAAATCTTAAAAAAAACATGGCTTGTTGAAGTTAAGCCGCTTACAGTTTTCCAAGCATTATTCTCATGCACTTAATTGATCTTAAAATGTATTATCGACTCTCGAAATCATGTGAACATTTTAAAATGACCTGATATTGGGTAGTGCAATTTTCAGAAAAAAGTGCCCATGAATCTTAGCTGTGTTACATTGTAGTGTTAGTGTGTAAACGAAATGAAATATTGTTGTCCTTGTTCATTGCGTGTGGACATTTTCTTGAATTGATTTATTTTTTTCGTGCCGTGCTCTCTCAAGTATTCCTGTTCGGCTCGGTTTATGTAGGATTCATGTTGTAACGCTTCACTTGTCGACTGTCTCTAGGGCAATTTACACGGGACCACACCAGATCAGACCAGGTCTGATCAGATCACAATGCTCACGACGTCATGAATGATGTAAGTCTTGTAATGACGTTTGTACATTGAACCAGACCAGATCACATTCGTGCATGTTTACACGGCAGACCCATCCGTATCGATCTAGATTGGTATGGTCCCTTGTAAATGGCCCTCCTGATCACTGGCACGAGTTGTGGGGCTACATGTATAAGTGACAAATGAACCACATGTTGTCCACTCTTGGAAATGACTTGTTTATTCTTAATGATCATCATAATAATGATAATCTTGAGACTTATATAGCGCTAAATCCAACTGGTTTCAGTCGCTCAAAGCGCTTCACATTATTACCCCCAGCTGTTGGCCTGGACATTCGTGATTCACGCTCCACTCTCTGGGAGTATCACAAGTATGTCGCGAATGACAAATAAACAATGAAATGTTACATGTGAAAATACGAACTCTTCATAAACCCGGCCTCAGTCCTGTGGATTTGATGTTTATGAATAACTTGTGTAACTGTTAGTTTTGACCTCAATGTTGAGCCTGTAGAAAGTCACAACATGGGTTATGATACAACGATATTAATTTTGATCAATATGAACATGATGAAAGGGAAAGTACTATCATAATAATGATAATCTTGAGACTTATATAGCGCTAAATCCAACTGGTTTCAGTCGCTCAAAGCGCTTCACATTATTACCCCCAGCTGTTGGCCTGGACATTCGTGATTCACGCTCCACTCTCTGGGAGTATCACAAGTATGTCGCGAATGACAAATAAACAATGAAACGTTACATGTGAAAATACGAACACTTCATAAACCCGGCCTCAGTCCTGTGGATTTGATGTTTATGAATAACTTGTGTAACTGTTAGTTTTGACCTCCATGTTGAGCCTGTAGAAAGTCACAACACGGGTTATGATACAACGATATTAATTTTGATCAATATGAACATGATGAAAGGGAAAGTACTATCAGAATTGTGTTATAGGGTTTTGAGATATTTCAGACTTTTGGGGCAGTTTCTGTGAACTGCAATCAGCTACCAGCTATGAGGGCGCTGACTGTCACTGGTGTGAAGTGATGTGACAGCCAGCACCACCTAGCGTGATGCCTCTACGCTATTAGCGCTGTCCGTGAAAAATGCAACTGTTACTCCGGGCATTTGTGGTCATGCATAGAATCAACGAAACTAACAGTGATGTTACGCAACATTTTTTTAGCTAATCCTTGAGACCAGCACTTAACTATAGCTGGATGCTGGATTATGTAATGCATTGAGAAGGTAATATCTGGTTTTATTGAAGATAGAAGTTACTTATAAAGTATGTAATTTTGCTGAATTAGTTTTTATATGGCTCGAGTACAGAAGTATTTTTCAACTTTGCATCAGTTTTAATTGTGTTTTCGACCAAAGTATTGTCCATGGTACATCTTGTAAGCATTGTTGGATGTCGGTGTGATTTGTGGTACTTCCTGATTTGCAAACGTCATCTCGGTCACCAATTTTGTCTCTGGTTTGAGCCATTAGGCTTTTTCTGTGGTGTGTTGCCTGCCATCAGATATTTTGAAATAACATCTAACTCTACATTTAGAAGTAGCACGAGGGCAATGCTCTCTGCCTAGTTTTGTGAAGGGTGGGCCATTTTGGCTAGTACTTAAAATCCTAAAATTAGAACTCCTTTAAAATGAATTGATTGCCAGTTTCAAGGGCGAGAGTCTGTTCTTTGTTTTCCAGAGAGCAGCCTCCCAGGTTTTAAATGGGCATTCACTTCATTTTGAAGCAGTTCTGATTACTGTAGGGTTTCACATTCTCGCCAAAATGGTCAATCCTTAAAAGACCTAAAATAAGGGAACCTCGGGTGTCCTTTATTTCCTTTTTTCATGCTAATTGTCTGACAAAGACATGATTGATATCACTGATTTCCCAGAAAAGTTTTTAACTTTGAGGTCAAAGGATACTGGCTTGAATTCAGAATTTCCCCTCAAAACACTGTAAGGGCAACTGGAAGGGACTGTCAGTTGTCTTCCTTTGTTGCATCTGATCATATTTTTGAGAACATTATAAAAATTGTATCAGTCAATTGGCAGGCTCTGCATTATATTATAATACTCAAGTGGGACTATTTCTAGCCTCTTCAGAATCTGAGGAGACTGACCGTTGGTAGTCATGGTTACTGCAGAACAGAAAATTTTGTGGCATTGAACTATTGGGATAGACACATTCGGGGAGGTTATTTTTGTGAATAGAAAAAAATCACATCGATCAGCTTTTGCAAAAATTTCCTGTTCTTCAGTACATTACTTTGTTTCATTTAATAGTTGCTATGGCAACTTCTAGATTATGTATTAATAGATATGTATCGGTATCTACTTGTATTTATTGTGTAGAGTAGATTGTGATTGAGTGTGTTCACATGTTGCCATGAAAACATAGCCTGGTTGCTTAGCAACAGCAGTTTAATGTATCTGCTTGAATTACAATTACAATTACACGGATGCGATGTTGATGTTTTGAAAATGGATAATGTTCCAAGTGCTTTAAGTATGAGGGGTCATTACAGACAGTGTAGGCGGGACATTTAAAAATACCAAATGTGTCCGGTAACAGGTGGTCTTAAGCACATCGGTTTTTTAGAATGTTGCGCCTTACCGATAGGTTGATGACAGTTGTTACAGATCCCAGAGACAGTTGTTCTTTGCAGTTGGGAAAAGTTCTTGTCAAAGCAGTAACACCTAAGGCTGAAGTTACATAGACCTCATTCCTTCATTTCCCACGAGTCACTTTCCAGGTTTTTCTTTCATTCCTCGGTGAATGCACGCCACAAGCCCGTGCATTCACCGAGGAATGAAAGCAAAAGGGGGAAAATGAATCATGGGAAATGAACGAATGAGGTCTATGTAACTTCGGCCTAAAAGGTTTGCTATAACGCTGATTCTACAGCTGGTATAAATAGACTGCATATCAACAATCCACACATTTTATTGCACTTTCATTTTCCTTTGAAGTGAACGGGCACCTGACATTTCCAACTTTTGTAGGACTTCTGTTCCTTTCTCCTCTAAATGGGTTGAATTTGACAGCAGAAATTGAAAAATGTATCCCTCAGCTCCCTGAACAACTTTGAATTTTTGAAGTCAAACCAAAAGTATGCACTTTGTAAGCATATCTTTATTTCATATTTGGTATATTTATAATGTCCCTTCATGCAAACCACTACATGTACTTTCCATTATGTTCAAAACATGATGCTAGCTGGATGTTATTTATTTATTTATTTACTTATCTGAGATAGATTCTAATATTTGGCAAATGTAGCTCGTGCCCCTTGAAAAACGTAATGGAATGCTCCATTTATGTGCATATTTGGAATGTCTCACTATGGCTAGCAGGGGATATGCTAGTAATGAATTTGCTAGTAATGCTGTTGTGTCCAAAAAAGTGTGGCTTGTCAATCTCTTCTCTTATCCTGTTTAGATCTGTTTAATAGTTGGGAATCTCTCTGTATATGGGAACTTCATTTCATATACAGCTGCATTTCAATTTTCCTGGAGCACCAGTGATTACAAACGGCATACTCCTTTAAACTATGAAGCATTGATAAACTTTGGAACTATATCCTAGGTTACTTTTTTCATTGTTGTGGAGAAGACTTATGTCACAGTTTTTGAAGGGGTGCGAGATCAACATTGATTGCTGGCTTATGAGCACTTAAAAGATAAATAATTTGATGAAGGTGTATTGTCGAAATGATGTCGCTTTTTGTGTCGCGTAAATGACACTACTAAAAGTCATTCAGGACGCGCCTCCTTTTGTTCACAGGTTTTTCAAACCTTTTTAAAAATTTTTTGGGGGCACGCAATATTTGTTTTATACTAAATGTTTCTTACTTATATTGAGTGTGTTCAAAGAGGTACAAATACATTTCAAGTTGTAATGAAAGTGAAATTGTGTTTTGTGTTCTTTTCTTTCTTGAGAATCTCCAGGTTGCTCGGTTTCCTCACTGATTGATGGTTTGGTGCGAAGCTTTTGTCAAAGGACTTTTAAGCACTCCTTCAGTTCCCTTTGCGCCTCAATTTCGCAAGCCATAAAGAATTCAAGGTGGCCTGTTCTAAGGTGTCACGGTAACATGTATGTGAAGTTGATTTACCACTGACAATAGAGAGGTTGCGCACCATTACGACTCAATTTACGCGCATTTTTTCTAGCATTCCGCGAAGATGTTGCACTGCAGCTGCTGCCCTCTATTTCCCCATCGCTGAATTACAGGCAATGTCGGACAAACATGCGGTTTCGTAATGGATTGAGGCTTTCTAACTAGGGCAGTTAGATTCAATCTGGCACATGTCTGAGTGTTTGAAATACAACATAATTGTTCTGAATATTTCTCTCTCTGACTCTATGGTATCATTCATGCTAAAAACAATGCAGGGTCAAAGATAATTGACTTTGAAATAAGCTCAAATGCGTAGACTTAAGTGTCGATGTCCGACTGTCACGTGACTAAAACGTCATCAATATCTTATTCAAATGACCTTGTGAGCTATAAATAGTAACTTCGCGGAATGCTAGAGATCTTCACTGAGGGTATCAGCCAGTTCCACCGCATTCCGTGAGATGGCGATGGTGTCGTATCGGCGCATAGGTGGGAAAATGGTCTCTACCAAAGCATAGTTTTGATCTTGATGTAGCTGCGTGTGGTGTCGTTTGAGGGGGGGGGGGGGGCTTATCTGACTGTGATGATCGTTCAGAGTTACTCGGTCCGTTACCTCCCCTCATCCAATGGTGTAGCCTCACGGAGTCCGGGTCTGCGGAGTGGATCCATGGCTTGAGGGTCAAGATGTGTGATGATGTGATGTCATCACAACTTCGGAGATTTATCAGCACGATCATTGGCACACATCATATCGATCACTGGAATGTCATTTGATTTAGTCCAATAGCTGAATAAAACTACTATAATGATATCAAGTGTGGATTCATCCTCGATGGGACGATTAGGCCTACCAGGGTGACAACCCATCAAGTCTGCCGAATGAAAGGCCCTGAAACTCAGGATGATGCAGATAATACCAAAGAAAAATATAGTTCCAACCCATAAAATCAAGTTGGCCTATCCTTATGATCTAAATGATTGCTTACTCCATCTCATGATCTAGCCTCATCTCACACATATATAAATAAGCCCAGTATTGAAACGCATTGATTATTTTATGATAATTTGCATGATTTGATTGAATTGGTGGAACTACTTTTTACCATGCGGATGGACTTACTCATAATCACATGACTGTCGTGACAGTATCATTTGGCAGTAAAAGCTCAATCGGGAAGGAACTATAGTAGAGATTAGACCTCACTAAAGCCGCAAAGATGGTTGAGGGTGGAATGAAATGTGTGAAATATTTGCTGTTTGCTTTTAATTTTCTTTTCTTTGTAAGTATCACGTTTTTTTGTCTTTATATGGTGCCGGCGCGGCGCGTCGTAGATAGTTATATGCATATGCGTATACAATGTATAGTAGGCGCTTACACGTATACAAGTTTCGGGCGATCTCCAAGCCTCGGCATTGGTAACGAACGCTGAGTGATTGACTTGCGCAGTCACAGTTTACTGACTCTGCCCCAGATTTTCTGGATACTGTTGCATCCTCCCCTGGCATCCCTGCATCCAAGTGAACCAAGCTTACATTTGGGAGGTTGAATATATGGGGTGTACTGTTAACCCTTTTACTGCCACCAGCGCCAAATTGTGACGAGCGCCTTTTCGTTGGGTACCCCTATTCGTTATTCATTTAGTTTCATTGAAAAAATTGTCTACACAATTTTCCCGCCTACTGATAGATAGCGTGTAGGTAGTTGATCACTTCTATGGTGGTTTCGAGGAATCTATAGTCAACCGATGACCTTTTTTTGGGGTGTGATCGGGGATTGTAAACTCGTTCCCGTTATTCATTAAGTTTCATTGAAAAGATTGTCTACGCAATTTCCCCGCCTACTGATAGATAGCGTTTAGGTAGTTGATCACTCCTATGGTGGTTTCCAGGAATCTAACTTCTCTTTTTCAAGCTACAGTCTTTTATTAACAAGATATTTGGGGAAAAAAATCGCCGTTAAAGGGTTAACCTGAAAGTATAGTCACTTTTACACCAGGCGGAGGAAGTCACTGAAGCCCAAACCTTAATATAGGCACAACGAACAAAAGATCATGTGGTGTGCGACCATGGGTTCTTTTGTTTTTGGTGGCCATTAGTGGCTTCCTCTGCCTGGTGTAAGGGCCTCTACTCATGGCAAGTTTATTTCGCGGGTTTCATCTGGCTTCCAATGATGCCGTGCTCGGGGAACTTGGGAGATCCCCTAACCGTGGGCCATACATACAAGTTGCTAATCTCCCAGTTGAGGCCATACCCTTGTTGATAAACAAATTTGTCCGAAGGTAAACATCCAATAAGGGTATGCTCAAAACTGGCGGATTAATCCAACCAATAACTTGGTTAATAAGTTGATCTGAATAAAATGTCTGCTTCATGACTGTTGATTCATATCATATCATGTGACCTTGTTTTGATTGCGACATGTTTGAGAGGATCACTTGACAAAAATCCAGACAATTACTCAGTCATGCTGTAGTCAGTCATGTTTTCGTCTTGAAATATTTTATCTATTGAAACTTGCCAACTATTGAACCAGATTAGATATATTATAGAAAAAACTACAAAAGTTTTATAATGTGTTGTTGTACCAACTTGAAAGTTTGACCTGGGTGATAACACTGATTGATCATTTACAATAGGGCTACCCTGACTAACTTCCTTGTGACAGATCAGGAGTTTCCGTCAGTCATGTCCTTTATCATGCCCTGAATGCGGTCATTCGTCAGACATGATATTGCGGGCAGTTGTAGACAAGAAAAAGAATTACACAGAAATGAAATGCAACCTTACACAGAAAGGAAATGCAGTATTGTGATGTCGTTCTTGTATTTCCCCGTAGCCTCCTTGATGAGGTAATGTGCATGGTGGGTCCAATACAAATGCACATTTAGCAGCATAGTACAAACCCATATGAGTTATTTGGTTTTCAGATTTCTGAAAAATAAGAATAGTTTACCAATTCTAATAGGAAATAAATTCATTGATGACCCGACCAAAATTCGATAACTATTGTCGTTGAATCGGAGTTCCATCCAATCCATGGTACTTGTAGATAGGGCCATGTGTTCCATCCATGGATCTATATGATGGAGATTCGCCATCATTCTTAGATCATGGATGACCCGTGGTAGAATAATGGACATTTTCGACAAAAACTACAAACTAGTGCCAATGCAGAACAAATGCGTGCACTCCGAACACATCAGAAGGCCTAAAGCAAACTTCAGACAATGCCAAGCCACACTGAACCTTTGTTCCATGTGAAACGCACGACTGGTCAGCACCCAAACAAATTCCTTCAAAAAGGGCCATCGATGATTAATCCATAGATGGAGACTTTTGCTTGCGTATATGACATCAAACTGCTCAATTCCTGCTGATCTTCCACCTTCACTCTCTGTGTCTTTCCAGCTTGCTGGCCTGGCGCTGATCATCGCCGGTGCCGTTATCGAGATAAAATTCAAGGAATATGTTGAGTTCTTTGGCACGTCGTTTAGCTCGGTGGCAATCCTTCTCATCGTAGTCGGCTGCATCATCTTCATCATTGGATTCTTCGGATGTTGTGGTGCCGTCAAGGAGAACTACTGTATGGTGATGACCGTGAGTATTACCTTTGACCCCTAGAACATGTTTGAATTAGTTTCCTGGTAGATTTGGCCAACTTTCATGTAATATTATACAGGAGAACCTCCCTAGCGGACACAGGCACGACAGGGTGTACTTTGACCGCTGCACCATATCTGAATGTGTCTCAGGTCTTGGGTTAGGTTTTATGTGAACATGTACCTTTCATGTTGTTCTTTTCAACGGCACAAAAATGTAACTGATTAGTCTAAAATTAACTTTTTAATTTGGAGTCATGTCACTTATCTTCCTTTTCTTATTCTTCAGTTCTCTGTTCTTCTATCAGTTATTTTCATCATCGAGATTGCTGCCGGAATTGCTGCATTTGTCATGAGGAAAGATGTAAGTTCTTCTTAATGCTTGTCAACAGCAGTAAGTCCCTAAATCCCTGGCTGTGGTGCGCCACTGACGTGCAACCTGGTGTGTAGGTTGTGTATGGGCGGTTATTTCCGCACAAATAGAGGTTGTCTCAAATAGACATTTTATGTCGTGCTATGACTCGAATAGACGTTTGGTGGCGCTTTTCAAATAGACATACACTCAAATAGACGTTTGGTGGCGCTCGTATCTCAAATAAACATATATTGTCGTGTTTTCTGATTTTTGTGTATAACTCAAATAGACGTTTGGTGGCGCTTTTCCGCAAAAATGGAAGTTCCCCAAATAGACGTTGTGTGGCGCTGGAATCAATTTTAATGACGGCGACAGCGATATTGACATTATCATTGCGGCAAGCGGCGGCGCTATTGCATGTATTGCCAGTACATTTGATGTACTTGTTTCTCTCTTCTTCTGCCATAGCTAAATACACTGGCAATCCAATTACAATTAAAATGAAATGGTATCAAGTCTCGATTTTCCATAGATGCGCGCGCAAATAGCCATGTGCATTGCTTAGAGCAATAACAATAATATCGTCGTGGCAGATAAACCAATTCCAAACTTACTCCAGAATTGCCGCACGCCAGCGCCACACAACGTCTATTTAGGGAACTTCCATTTTTGCGGAAAAGCGACACCAAACGTCTATTTGAGTGTATGTCTATTTGAAAAGCGACACCAAACGTCTATTTGAGTTATACACAAAAATCAGAAAACACGACAATATATGTTTATTTGAGATACGAGCGCCACCAAACGTCTATTTGAGTGTATGTCTATTTGAGATACGACACAATATGTTTATTTCAGGTACGTCTCCGTTAAAACAAGCGCCACCAAACGTCTATTCGAGTCATAACACGACATAAAATGTCTATTTGAGACAACCTCTATTTATGCGGAAATAACCGTTTAGTTCCTGGAAAACCACGCTGGTTTATCCAGAAATACAATCCTGGGTTTCGACGCAGGCCTTTATTGCGTGGTAGATAGCAGTGTTAACCACTAGGCAAGGTTTGTCAATGAAGAATTCTGCAATTGTTTCATTTATTGTTTCAGCTTCAAACGGTCGTTGACAAACAGATGAAGATTGCAATGACTAACTACAATACATCGACGGGAGTGAAAAAGACCTGGGACACTACACAACAAACCGTAAGTTACGATCGTGATTTAAGCGATACCGAATCTGGAGGTATTGGTACTGAAGGATCCTTAATCTTTCAACAAGCATGCTTAGCATTGGTGTTGACAATAGTCTCACCAGGTCATTTTAGGACAGTTATCAGCTTGTTGCGAGGGAGACAATTGTGAAATCGATTTTATTTGAATATTCTTCTTGTACTACTAGGATGCTCATGTGCAGAGAATTATATGTCCACAATGCCATTTGTCAGGGTAGTCCAACCTACCTTGGCAGCTTACCCACCCTATCTTTCAAGAGCCACCCTACTTTGCTCTAGAATTTTGCAAAGGGTCTACAGGTCCACCCTTCCTTAAATTTATGGTCGCCCTACCTTGTGTTGCACGGCTCTAGGAAAATTCGTCCCCGGAAAACTCGTCCCCGGAAAATTCGTCCCCTAGGAAAATTCGTCCCCGGATAATTTGTCCCCGGATAATTTGTCCCCGAGGATAATTCGTCCCTGGAAAATTCGTCCCAGAGGAAAATTCGTCCCCGGAGTATTTGTCCCCAAGGAAAATTCGTCCCTGGAAAATACCTCCCCAGAAAATTTAACAAAAGTTGAAAGTTTCTGACATTACTTTCTGGTAATAACTACTACTTACTACTTTCGACTTTTCTCATTCAGCGTTATATCTCTCTTTACTACCCTACTAGCTAGTTACCTACCCCACTATTTTCATAGTTGGTAGAGGTAGGCAGGCGAAATAATTTATATTTTTTCAAATAAGTATTTTTACTGGTCAGAATGAAAGAAAAGCTCTAAATTCTTCAATAAAATATTTCGCCTGCCTACCTCTACCTACTATGAAAATAGTGGGGTAGGTAACTAGCTAGTAAAGAGAGATGTTACACTGAATGAGAAAAATCGAAAGTTGTAGTTATTACTACAGTCCATTTGACAAGACTAAAGAGTCTTAGAAAGTAAAGTCAGAAACTTTCAACTTTGTAAAATTTTCTGGGGACGAATTATCCTCGGGGACAAATTTTCCGGGGACGAATTTTCCAGGGACGAATTATCCTCGCGGACGAATTTTCCAGGGACGAATTTTCCTTGGGGACGAATTTTCCGGGGACGAATTTGCGGGGACGAATTATCCGGGGACGAATTTTCCTGTAACCTGTAAGGCTTAGTTTGCAGTCTGGAAGCAAAACGAAAAGGATGGTGTAACATAATTTCGGCTCAGATATAAAATCCAGAAGGTTTCCAAGAATGCTGGTCACATAGGGCTCTAGGAAAATTCGTCCCCGGAAAATTCGTCCCCGCAAATTCGTCCCCGCAAATTCGTCCCCGGAAAATTCGTCCCCAAGGAAAATTCGTCCCTGGAAAATTCGTCCCCGAGGATAATTTTCCGGGGACGAATTATCCGGGGACGAATTTTCCTGTAACCGTGTTGCACACGGACAAAATTTCTTGAATATCATTATCAAGGGCACCACCTGTACATGTACGTTGAGAAAACTCTGTGAAGAACCCTGGTGGAATTTAGTCAGTGTCTGCAAAAAAAACATCTGTGTTTCTGATGAATGTCTAAGACCTTGTCTCTTCTATTTCAGTTCAAATGCTGTGGCGTTACAAGCACGGCTGACTGGGTCAAGGATGGGCCTTTTAAGGGTAAAACACCACCCTATCCGCAGTCATGTTGCAAAGATTCCGACTGCACGAAGAACAAGGAACCATTCAACAAAGTAAGCAGACCTGAAACCAATATTGGTGTCAGCCATGATCAGTGTAATCATCCCGACCCACATGCGTTGAGTGACTTGGGGATCTCAAATCTTGCGGGTCAAGATGAGTGTATTGGGAAAAGTCTCGAAGAGAGACATAGCACATGAGTCGGCCTAAAGAAGCTTTGACATAGAATGAACAGAGATTGAGCTGAATTAGATTTCATAACTCTTTGATGATAGGGATTTTTCTTCATTGCCACTCAAACTGCCATGCAAAATGCTCTTAGTCAAACCACGGGTTGGCCGACAATGCACCTGACCCATTTTTGGTTTGTAGTAGGGTAACTGGTGGTTATCTGTCCACTTCACCAGTCATTTGATTAAGGGGCACACCGTTCGTAAATACTTGTGGTCCAGTTAATAGAAATCTGCTAATACACAATGCCGCAGTGTAGTTATTGTGAGTACAAATTTGTTTAAACTTGGTATTCATAGTATTTGCATATCAGCCTACACAACGGCAATGTTGAAATTTGTTTAAACTTGGTATTCATAGTATTTGTATAACAGTCTACACAACGGCAATGTTAAAATTTATATGTAGTACGTATTTCTGCAATTGGACATTTCTTAATTGAATTACAAATTCAAAATTTTTAACGAACGACATAGGCCTTTAATCAAAACTCAAACGATGGCTTAAAATGTTGACATTGAATGTGTTGTTTTTCGTTTGCAGCCGTGCCTTATGGAAATCAAGGATTGGCTTGAAAGAAACATCTACGCTGTTGCGGGCGTTGGTATTGGATTGGCATTTGTACAGGTAAGCCGTTGCAGGTGTTAGCGTCGGGGTGCACACAATTGACGATTCGGGAGGTTTCCTGCAGTGCATGTCCAATCAAAATTCAATCAAATTGAAAAGTTATCAATCGCAACCCTTAAACAGTACTGTTTCACGTTCTTATGAACATGTTGACTGTGAAAACATGGTGAAAATTGAACTGTTTCTCAATTTCCATCTGTAAGGTTTACCTCGGGTGCAGTGAACCAATTTTCTCGTTCCCAAAAGGATGAGTTCCAACAGGTTTCCACTGTACTTCAGTGTGACTAACTCTCAATTCTCTTAGTCTTAAACTTCACACACATTAATACCATAGGTCATAAATAGCACATAATCAATACTCTTTCCTAGGACTGTTCATGTGCGTGTACATGTTAGGGTGTGTCACTCGCAGGTGACACGCTTAGGCCTCCACAACAATATTCTCATTCGCGGGTTTCAAGCGGGCATATGGTGGGATCAGACCTCAAGAGATCAATATGCAGTAGAACCTCCCTTAACGGACACCTCTATAAAGGACACGAGTTTTGATCCCAAAATTGTTGTTTCCATTCAATTTGACCTCTCTAATCAGGACACCTCTCTATTAAGGAGAGCACTTGCCAGTCCCGAAGGAGTCCTTAATAGAGAGGTTGTACTGTACATGTACGGAGAACGGGTCACGCAAATGGACATTTTACAGATGAATTGTTGCTCTGTTTTCTAATTGAACTGTGAAATTGCCGTTTGAATTTCAATGTTATGATTTCAACTGATAAAATAGAAATAAATATGCCATTTCCACTGAAAATTGACCAATGTACCAAAGCACTTGCGCAAAGCGTCTCACCACCACTCAAAAATAGTCAATCATTGAAGTCTCATTAGAAGAGGTGTTTTTATACTTTTGGAAACTTTTCATGTCCAAGATAGAGAGTGGACATGTGTGCTGATAGAGGTCAGTTCATCGCCAAAGAATGTAGTTAATTCGTTCATGTCATATGCAGTCCTTGTGTAACGTGTACTAGACAGTATGCAGTTCTATCTCACATTTGACCTGAAAATGTTGGATTTGAAATTCCTGTATAAACATGTGCGAGACTGATAAACCATGATTGTAGTCATGGCTAAAAAATAAACCAAACAATCATAGTTCTATCTATAGCCAAAGCCACTTATGTCTGCCCCATCAATTGTGCTAAGCACTGTTGGTTTGTTATCAAAATTGTGTTTTTTTTAACCATCGTACTATGACCTGAAATCATTGAAAGACCGTGTCATATGCATATAATCTATTGTTTACTTTACCAGTGATTTTCAGCCAATTGTACACAGGTTGTCTGTTGCTGTTCAATATGTTATCAGACCAGAATGGAATTTGGCATTATTTCAAAATCAATAATGTTTTTTTGATCAAAATCAGTATTGCCGTGTGTACTGTCGAATGTCATTGAACTTGTTCAGAGATCTCCTGCCCTATACAAGTGCTGTCTTCATCAGGCTGGATGTCCAGTGCCCTTAAACTCAAAGGGAATAAGCTTCCATTGATAAACTTTAGCAGTTTCAAGATCCCTCATGTAGTTGATTATGTGAGTTCGGCATCTGGGTAACATTGCCGCAGATTGCATAACGTTGCATAACATTACTAACTCCAGGCAATGAACTGCAATAGCATAAGAGCTAATCACCAATTTAGTTATTTTTACTAAGTTGGTCAAATTGTGCACATCTTGGCGATTTGACCAGGACAAATTATTCCTAAAGCGTGACTTATGACGAAATCTCTGCAGCACCATGTTGTTTTGTTTGAATTCAGGAGGAGGCCACCACCCTCACGCTGGTCAAGTGTTCTGTGTTGATTAAATATCGATTCAGCCCACATCCTGGTTTCATTATCAGAAGGTCAAGTTGTTTTAAAGAGATAACTTGGGCATGAGACATGTTGGTTTTTCAACAAAAGTGGCTTCCAGAGCGAGGTGTAAGCATTGGCCTGCCTGTAATTCTCAAGCCATGTCCAAAGTTTCCTCGCAACACTGGCAAAAATGCTTACAATAGATCATCATTAGTGTAATACTACAGGTGGCGGTGCATGGTGGCAAGCAGCGGTATTATCCTCCTGGCCTGAAAAATATTACACCCAAGTTGTCCCTTTAAAAGGAGACCAGAACCAGAAGCCAGCTAGGTCAGATTGAACAAAGTCACCGGTTGAAGTCCCAGTCCTATCTCACCAGACGTCAAAACTGTTTAAATTATATGAGGAATATAATATGAGGAATGTTATATGAGGAATATAATTCTTGAGGAATAAATATAACCCAGCTTCCTCACTGTGCACACTTTTCACCGTAAGACTACCTAATTGACCTCCCCTTTCCTACCTTTAGTCCCCCTTTAAAACAGTAGATCTATTGAAGTGGAGTCACCTTGGCTTTCAATATCAAACATTTTTGTGAATGAACAAAACTTCTAATCACTTGCATAGTGAACTGGTTTCAAACTCAGCTTGTGGTGGCCAGACATAGAATAACCCCAATTATAGGCCTACATGAAGTCACCATGTAGGCTATTTGCCTTATGAATATAATAGGCCTTTGATGTGTAAGTATGTAATTGACTGTAACCTCTTTTCTTGTATGGAAATACATGTATGGGGTTCATATGGGACAATACCTAACTTTATGCTTACATGATCATTATTGGTATAATTGCCAATGCTGCTGGTACCAGATTATGTTCAATTGGCCCTTTACTGCATAATTTTTTTTTAATTCTAAAGAACAGTTGGAGATGTAAGGCACCATTGCAGACCCACCTGTTGTCACCTTATGGGGGGGGGGGGGGGTCACATACAAAGCACTTGAACCTGCATGATAACTCTTTCATTGGCAAATTCACTCATGCATTTATTACTTATCCCCATAACAATCGTAAAAAAATTGGAGAAAAACAGGCAGTTTGTATAAACCATGCAAAATAAAAATTGTACATGTACTTTTTTTGCAATTTTCGCGTACATTCTATCACAAAAATAGAAACATACGACCTACATGTATAGGCAGTTTTACAGTAAGTCGACAGGCGCATCTCATCATATGGACTGAATGACATCACAGGATGAGGCGGAAATTCATCGCCAGGATACAATCATCTCGGCCCGCCATGTTAATTGTTCAAGCAATAGATCGACAGATTATATTAATTTTCAAGTCACAGATGTCGATGCTTAGATTCAATATCAGAGATGTATTGATCAGAATAACTGATAACAGTTGGAGGATCAATATTGCTGGCAATATTAAAACAAGCCAAAGTCTTAACCCTTTCGCTGAGTCAAAGTTGATTGTTTTTTTCAATCTCTTTTTTTATTCAACTTATCTTTTGTGTTTCATGGCGTTTCTGTTTGGGCTCGAATTTGGCCCACCATATCCAATTGTTCATATATTCTTCTCTTCATCTTTACAGATAATTGGTGTGATCTTTTCCTGTTGCTTAGCGAGAAGCATCAAGAAAGAATACGAGGTCGTGTAAAGGTCAGAGGTCAAGGGAATGTCAAGGTCAAATCAGGTCAAAGTGACAAGTCTGTTAAATTTTTGTACCAAATGAAAATGGGTCCACTGTTATTTATTGGAAAATAGATTGATCTTCCAGAAATATTTTTTGATGCATATTTTTCAAATAGTTAGACATGGAAAAAAAGATTTGTAACCAGGTATTGTTGAGAGATTTCGGATATTTTCAATTGTTTAAAAAGCATGTTGTGAATAAGTAAGAATAAACAAAATTGCACTTTATTTTTTTCATTGTGATGTTACATTGTCCACACTGTTACATTCTGCCGATTTTCATTTTCCCTCTTGTTTGTTTTGTTGTTGCCATAGTCACAGTTGTTGCCATGGCAACACATAGCTTACTGATGAGCATGGAGATTCTAATTTGACCTGTTGCTGATGGCCTGATTTTGAGTGCTGATCAGTAGACTAACTATTAAAGCTTCTTCTTCTTAAGTTTATAGCTGCTTGTTATTCTGAGTTATTTAAACTTAGGGCGGCATCAAAATGCAAAAATATTCGGCATAACAAGTTAGCTGCGTGCACAGTGCTTGAACTGTCCGTCATTAGATGTTCATAAAATCCGCTGAAAACTCGAGAATAAGTTGCAGGCCATCAAGCTATCATGACGTGAGAAGTTCCAGCATTATTCTGTAGAGCTTTTGTAGTGATGTCACGTTTGATCGCCTGTTCACCAATCTGACATCGGCAACAAGGTGTGCCGTGTGTGGACGACATCGTTGTTAACTCTTTCAGTGCCCAGGATTTGGGCATTTTTGGACATTGTCACTACCCAAAATCTCACAAAAATAATTGAGATACACTCATCAAGATTCTTCAAAACCTTTGTCTTTACCTCCTGTTTCAATAAAACAGCAGTAATAAGTAGGGGCATACTAGGATTATGTTCTAAATTTTTTTGAGGGAGTGGTATTTTTGGCCGATTTTCACCATTTTTCACCTAAAATGAGGGGTGGCAAACCCCACCCCACCCTCTCAGTCGAAAAAATTATTCAATTTGGACGCCCCAGGCCAGAGAAACCATATGAACCACATTTGAGTAGCTGGGGACATCTGGTGTCGTCTGGATGAACTAAAATACCTTAATATTTAGGACGTACATGTACGTCCTTGGGCACTGAAAGAGTTAACGTCACCACCAAACTTCACTTCAGTGACAAGGTGCACCACATTGGTAAGCGGTGTATCATTTGATGTCAAATTGACCGTCGAGATGGCGGATGGTTCTCACTGGTAACATAACCGGACAGGCCCTATACTGGTGTCCGTTATTGGTTGAGCAGAGGTGGCCAGGGAGTCGTCTGATCCACTCTAAATTATGTACTTCATCTTCAAGTAATCATTCAAAGTTCAGCTTTGGCAGATCATGATATCTGTTCACATCAGGGTTGCCGAGTCTGAACAAGGTCTGAACTACTGTTAACCGTGAATTTTTGAATTCGTGAATTTTCGCTTTCATGTAACATTTGCTGTCGAAATTTTATGGTTTAAAAAGGATTAGAGGTGAAATTTTCGCGCTTTTTAAGATCGCAATATTGTGATGGTGCGTTTGCGAAAGGAAGACGCTCGTGAAATTTCATCGTTTACTGTAAATGTTCTGTTGACTTTCTGTATGTCAGATATTAAAGATTAATCAAGAAATTTGGGTTGTTGGTAGAGGGACTGAGGTGAAAATTGTTGAGGTTTTTGCCATGGGAGGGCGCTGAAACAGACCAAGTTACGACTTTTTAAAATCTTACATTACTCTACCATGAATAGGGGAAAGTTTATGCAAAGTTTACCTGTTCATGATAAGAAGGACGTTTGAATTTCTCCTTCCTGTTGTAGAAACCTCGATAACTTTTTCGGAAAACTTAAGATATAATCATGAATCATACACGCTCTTGCTATCTATCGCCAACATTTATTGGCACCTAACCAGTTGCTGTTCCTTCGACTTCAAAACATTCAATCTATTGTTATGTAAATATCAGATTTTACCACCCTTCCGGAAGTATTTTGTGAGAAGTGTTGAATATTGGCATAAAGTAATTATTACTGATGAGATGAGTTGATTTATTCTTAAGTAACAAAGACACTGTTGGAAGTGACATCGGGTTAAGAGGTCTAAGTGTGAGTATAAAACGGGGATGTGACATTTCTAATTTTCGGCAATTTTTTCCTCTTTCTTGAAATGGGAATTTGACAGCTGAAATGGAAGACGTACAGTGTTTAATTATAGACTTCCCATCCATATGACTCAGCCATGAAAACAGACTGTCCACAACAGCTGTCAACAGTACTTGTTTTGTCCAGTGTGGCATTTTTGGAATAGGCCTACCAGCACAGGGATTGCCAGATGACATATAACCCATATCAAGACTTCTTTGGTTGTTAAGAATAAATCTCATAGTATGTAAATATTTAAACTCTGTTATTATCTTTGATTGCAGCTTCAAATCTGTTGTTAAAAGAAATATTGGTTGGTGTTGTGTAGTAAAATCATGTACAAAAGCTCTGATGCTCAAGAAACCAATTTCCGGTTTTCTTGTGCATAAGGAGGGTGCTCTCTGTGGTTCCATTGGCTGAATTTGCACAACCAAAAATTGTTATTCTAAATCATTTTTAAGCAGAATTTTGTCAAAGTCAAAGAGTAATATTGTTATTATTTGTTCAAACGGATTTCAGTCAACTAAAAACTGCACAACACTTTTTCCATGTCAATTTTATAGATCTATCATACCCAGAACTAGAGGAAAACGAAAAAATCTGTTGTGCCACTACTGGAGTTGGTGGAATTTTAAGTGTTGCTTGAGAGTTGATTTGAGTGCACTAACTGATGTCTGTGCGCATTGTCAAGTCTATAATACAAAGGTTTACAGTTTCATGATGTGGTCTCTGGTGACAGCATGCATAGATGTACTGTTGCAGGGGGTGTCAGCAATCCATACATACATTGATGTATGTTTGGCTTACAGTTATAAGAGTTCGATTGATATGAATATAAGTGCCAGGTGTTTTGCGAAGAGAGTCGACCCTTGTTGAAAATTTTGAAAACGCTGTCACTTTTGAAAATATTGTAAGCGATACTCGGATGTTCATCCCATGTGACCTTTCAACTAGGGTTGGGCATGTTGCTCAGTCCCGTTGTCTCTGAAGGTACTGCTCTGGTCAAAAGAAACACCCCTTGTCCCTGGCAGAACAATCTAGAAATCTGTGGTGCTTTCCTGTTTTCATCCCCATCTCGATCTAAGGGTTTCCCATCGCATATGTTGCACAAGGCCTTTGTTTTGGCTGCATTACCCAGGTTGCTTGATACACTGCGTGATTCATTTATGTGGAGATAGACCTTTTATAGAGAAACAGCAGGTCTGTTCACCCTGTTGTGTATGTTCCCTTGAATGTGTGGATCAAGAAATTCTAGTCCTGTTGTAGTTGTGTGACATTGGGCAAGCCTACATTCGTTTTGTGCAACTGTTGCTTTTGAGGAGAAGCATTACTTGTGACCACCACTGTATTGGCCCTCATTTTTACTCGATCATGGGGGAAATCATTTCTAATGGTGTTGGAAAGTTGTTATGTATGAAATATGCCTTGCAATTAGCAGTGTATTGTGATAGCTCTCTAAATAAATGTGATTATTGTAGGATATTGTCTGCTTGTTGGGAATCTGGTCAGTGGGAAAATGTTCAACTTGGGAGAGTACATGTATTTCCTCGAGTTTCTACGAGACTTATGGCAGAAATCACTTTCAGTAATTACTGCATTATATCTGTGGGTTGGTACATGTATGGTAGAGGCAAGAGAGGAGATTTGATCAGGTTTGTCAATGCTCCGGGACAAGCAACACCCTTCCAAATTTTTTAATTTTGTGGGGCGGCGCATGCTGTTTCGCAATCCCCCTCCCTTTGGCAAGTCCTACTGGTTGGTATCCTGTGTTCTTCTGAGGACCAAAGTTGACTATTTGCCCATAAGTTAGTGGTGTATTTAGTGAAATTTCAAATCTAGGTTGCGGGTGGGGGGGGGATTTATGCTTATTATGCTCCTATTTTATGATGAGTAGCGTCCCACATTTTTGCAGTAAATATTCTTAACCTTTTGCTGTATTCCAGGAGCTTGTGTACATGATATATAGCCTCAGGAACTGAGACCAATTTGCCTTATGACTTAGAGCTCATGAATATATTAGCTTCATTATCATATTTTAGTGGTAAATGCATGCTGCCTTTGACTGGGGATTGAATTAACCTGCAAGGCAAAGAGAAAAGTACTTTTAAAGAAGAAAAAAATCTTAAAATCACCAGATAATTTCTTTTAAACGAATGATTTTGATGAAATTTTGGAAAAGGATTCTTCAAAAGCAAAAACTGCTATTTTCAAACTGACCTTCTGGTCACATTGCCTACCGGCAGGTCCTTTTCAAAAGGTGGCATTGCAATCTCTCTGCTACGACTGTTTGAAAGTACGCTCCCTAAACTAAGATATACGGTGGCTGGTTGATATTTTTCTAAACTGTCCAATAAAACTATAATTCCCAAGTGATGTATTTTTAGAGAATCTCTCTTGGTGTTGTGAGGAGATAGGGGTTCACAGCGCTCACTCCCTGAAGCGATCGTAAACAAGCGTTTTTTGTCACTGCGACCTGTGCTGCTTTACATTCACGATGCACACACAAGCAAGCTCTCCCTTGGTCATGGGTTGTCAGTGGGCATACTTTGCGCCATAGGACATCTGTGACAATACAAGTGAGCACTCCCCGATCACCTCACGATGTTCTCATTATAAGACAAGAGATTACTTTGTAGCAAGAATGTATAATGTTAGGCCGCTATTGAATAAAATCATGTTATTTCCAAGAATATTATCTTTACATTTGTTTAAACGTTATCGCGAATATCAATCCAAATTAGCAGAGTGTAAACCCTTTATTTTTTGACAAGTCTAATATTTTTGCAGAGGCGGGTACAATTAAAAACATTAGGGGTGAGAAAAATTTTTAACTCATGGTTTTGTCATTTGCCGATATAGATGTAACCAAAATCTTTAAAGGATGCTTTTTTGCAAAGTGTATAAAAACTATAGTTAGATACTGCCATTGTTACAGTGGCCTCGGACTGATTTGGCAGTATCTCAAATAGTGACAATCACGGATAAAGTCACAATAACATAAAGTCATTGGATTGCATACGTCCATTTATACTGCAGTCCATTTATCAATCTTGTTTACGTTGGATCATTGGCCCCTAATCCAGCCAATCTGTTCACCAATGCAGTCATGACTGGGTCTATGAGAATAAACTGGTTTCCATGGAAACTTGTCCTGATTCTCAGATGGGAAGAATAGGTTCTGATTGAGAGCTGTAGCCTATGAAATATCGAGCGGTGAGTTTACCGATACAAAAACTGTCTTGATATAGGTCTCCAAACTGGGTTATCAATGATAGGCCTATATAACGCTAAACTTCCTACAAGCTTGAGCTTATTTCGTAGATATAATATCAGTGCATCGCCTCAATATGGCCAGCATTGCTTCATTGAGGTAATAATGGTACTACAACCATTATTAAAAATCTCATGATCTGTAATCGATAGAATGTGGAACATGCTGGCATCAACTGCTGTGCTTGTTTACCCAATGACATGGGTCATGTGCAGATGGATCTGGAGGAGCAGAAGGTCGTTTAGCAATCACTATTGTTCCTAAACATCCTGGTGTGAGGCTGAGTAAAAAAACACTTGTTGATCGTCCCCACTGGCCCAAATGCAACTCTCGTGTCTCAAAAGTTTGGGGGGAGGGTCAAAAAAGGAAAATTAGAAATGAACAGAAAATAAGAAAATGGATAACGCTTGCCCTGAGATTTCTTCGGGAAAAAGAATAATTGCACAACTTTTTTTAGTTGATTTTAACATATCAATTGGTTCAAAGTATCATTTTCCCAGGTTGGATGTTCGGCCAACAAGGCCCCAGTTATCACCTGAAAGGACCCTGAAACCCCTCCGCCCAAATTCCGGCTGCGTTTCTGTCTCGACGACATAATGGTCCTCGAGGAGACAAAGTCACAACATACCACAGCAAGATCAAGGAGCAACTGCTCCCTGACAGACCAACAGGCTTCTTGAGAGATTGGTCATCTGCCCACGAACATGGAGACGGACATAGATGGACCTAGAGAAGACAAGTCACAACAGCAACTGGGGTCATTGTTCCCTGACACACCAGGCTTCTTGAGAGATTGGTCATCTGCCCACGAACATGGAGACGGACATAGATGGACCTCGAGAAGACAAGTCACAACATTCCATGACAAGATCAAGGAGCAACTGGGGTCATTGTTCCCTGACACACCAGGCTTCTTGAGAGATTGGTCATCTGCCCACGAACATGGAGACGGACATAGATGGACCTCGAGAAGACAAGTCACAACATTCCATGACACGATCAAGGAGCAACTGGGGTCATTGTTCCCTGACACACCAGACTTCTTGAGAGATTGGTCATCCGGCCACGAACATGGAGACAGACATAGATGGACCTTGAGGAGACAGATCACAACATTCCATAGAATGATCAAGGAGCAACTGGGGTCATTGTTCCCTGACACACCAGGCTTCTTGAGAGATTCGTCATCTGCCCACGAACATGGAGACGAACATAGATGGACCTCGAGAAGACAAGTCACAACATTCCATGACAAGATCAAGGAGCACCTGGGGTCATTGTTCCCTGACACCCCAGGCTTCTTGAGAGATTGGTCATGTGGACAAATCGGCCGCAAATATGGGAAAACATAGATGGACCTCGAGACAGGTCACACCATACCACAGCATCAAGGAGCAACTGGGGTAATTTGTCCCTGACACACCAGACTTCTTGATAGATTGGTCATCTGGCCACGAACATGGAGACAGACATAGATGGACCTCGAGAAGACAAGTCGCAACATTCCATGAGAAGATCAAGGAGCAACTGGGGTCATTGTTCCCTGACACACCAGGCTTCTTGATAGATTGGTCATCTGGCCACGAACATGGAGACAGATATGGATGGACCTCGAGAAGACAAGTCACAGCATTCCATGAGAAGATCAAGGAGCAACGGGGGTCATTGCTCCCTGACACACCAGGCTTCTTGAGAGATTGGTCATCTGGCCACGAACATGGAGACAGATATGGATGGACCTCGAGAAGACAAGTCACAGCATTCCATGACAAGATCAAGGAGCAACTGGGGTCATTGCTCCCTGACACACCAGGCTTCTTGAGAGATTGGTCATGTGGACAAATAGGCCGCGGATATGGGGAGACATAGATGGACCTCGAGACAGGTCACACCATACCACAGCATCAAGGAGCAACTGTGGTAATTTGTCCCTGACACACATGACTTCTTGAGAGATTGGTCATCTGGCCACGAACATAGATACAGATATGGATGGACCTCGAGGAGACAGGTCACAACATACCATAGGAAGATCAAGGAGCCACTGGGGTCATTGTTCCCTGACACACCAGGCGTCTTGAGAGATTGGTCATCTGGCCACGAACATGGAGACAGATATGGATGGACCTCGAGAAGACAAGTCACAGCATTCCATGAGAAGATCAAGGAGCAACGGGGGTCATTGCTCCCTGACACACCAGGCTTCTTGAGAGATTGGTCATCTGGCCACGAACATGGAGACAGATATGGATGGACCTCGAGAAGACAAGTCACAGCATTCCATGACAAGATCAAGGAGCAACTGGGGTCATTGCTCCCTGACACACCAGGCTTCTTGAGAGATTGGTCATGTGGACAAATAGGCCGCGAATATGGGGAGACATAGATGGACCTCGAGACAGGTCACACCATACCACAGCATCAAGGAGCAACTGTGGTAATTTGTCCCTGACACACATGACTTCTTGAGAGATTGGTCATCTGGCCACGAACATAGATACAGATATGGATGGACCTCGAGGAGACAGGTCACAACATACCATAGGAAGATCAAGGAGCCACTGGGGTCATTGTTCCCTGACACACCAGGCGTCTTGAGAGATTGGTCATCTGGCCACGAACATGGAGACAGATATGGATGGACCTCGAGAAAACAAGTCACAACATACCATGACAAGATCAAGGAGCAACTGGGGTCATTGTTCCCTGACACACCAGGCTTCTTGAGAGATTGGTCATCTGGCCACGAACATGGAGACAGATATGGATGGACCTCGAGAAGACACGTCACGGCATTCCATGACAAGATCAAGGAGCAACTGGGGTCATTGCTCCCTGACACACCAGGCTTCTTGAGAGATTGGTCATGTGGACAAATAGGCCGCGAATATGGGGATACATAGATGGACCTCGAGACAGGTCACACCATACCACAGCATCAAGGAGCAACTGTGGTAATTTGTGCCTGACACACATGACTTCTTGAGAGATTGGTCATCTGACCACGAACATAGATATAGATATGGATGGACCTCGAGGAGACAGGTCACAACATACCATAGGAAGATCAAGGAGCCACTGGGGTCATTGTTCCCTGACACACCAGGCTTCTTGAGAGATTGGTCATCTGGCCACGAACATGGAGACAGATATGGATGGACCTCGAGAAAACAAGTCACAACATACCATGACAAGATCAAGGAGCAACTGGGGTCATTGTTCCCTGACACACCAGGCTTCTTGAGAGATTGGTCATCTGGCCACGAACATGGAGACAGATATGGATGGACCTCGAGAAGACAAGTCACAGCATTCCATGACAAGATCAAGGAGCACCTGGGGTCATTGCTCCCTAACACACCAGGCTTCTTGAGAGATTGGTCATGTGGACAAATAGGCCCCGAATATGGGGAGACATAGATGGACCTCGAGACAGGTCACACCATACCACAGCATCAAGGAGCAACTGTGGTAATTTGTGCCTGACACACATGACTTCTTGAGAGATTGGTCATCTGGCCACGAACATAGATACAGATATGGATGGACCTCGAGGAGACAGGTCACAACATACCATAGGAAGATCAAGGAGCCACTGGGGTCATTGTTCCCTGACACACCAGGCTTCTTGAGAGATTGGTCATCTGGCCACGAACATGGAGACAGATATGGATGGACCTCGAGAAAACAAGTCACAACATACCATGACAAGATCAAGGAGCAACTGGGGTCATTGTTCCCTGACACACCAGGCTTCTTGAGAGATTGGTCATCTGGCCACGAACATGGAGACAGATATGGATGGACCTCGAGAAGACAAGTCACAGCATTCCATGACAAGATCAAGGAGCAACTGGGGTCATTGCTCCCTGACACACCAGGCTTCTTGAGAGATTGGTCATGTGGACAAATAGGCCGCGAATATGGGGATACAGATATGGACCTCGAGACAGGTCACACCATACCACAGCATCAAGGACCAACTGGGGTCTTCGCTCCTTGACACACTGGTAGGCTCCTTGAGAGATTGGTCATCTGACCACGAACGTGGAGACAGACATAGATGGACCTCGAGGAGACAGGCCACAACATACCATAGGAAGATCAAGGAGCAATTGGGATAATTGTTCCCTGACACACCAGGCTTTTTGAGAGATTGGTCATGTAGACAAATAGGGCGCGAATATGGGGAGACACAGATGGACCTCGAGACAGGTCACACCATACCACAGCATCAAGGAGCAACTGGGGTCTTCGCTCCTTGACACACTGGTAGGCTCCTTGAGAGATTGGTCATCTGACCACGAACGTGGAGACAGACATCGATGGACCTCGAGAAGACAAGTCACAACATACCATAGGAAGATCAAGGACCAACTGGGGTCATTGTTCCCAGACACACCAGGCTTCTTGAGAGATTGGTCATGTAGACAAATAGGCCGCGAATATGGGGAGACACAGATGGACCTCGAGACAGGTCACACCATACCACAGCATCAAGGAGCAACTGGGGTCTAAGCTCCCTGACACACTGGCAGGCTCTTTGAGAGATTGGTCATCTGGCTACGAACATGGAGACGGACATAGATGGACCTCGAGAAGACAAGTCACAACATACCATAGGAAGATCAAGGACCAACTGGGGTCATTGTTCCCTGACACACCAGACTTCTTGTGAGATTGGTCATATGGACAAATACGCCGCGAATATGGGGAGACATAGATGGACCTCGAGACAGGCCACTCGATATTACAGCATCAAGGACCAACTGGGGTCTTCGCTCCCTGACACACTGGCAGGCTCCTTGAGGGATTGGTCATTCTGGCCACGAACATTGAGGCAGACATAGATGGACCTCGAGGAGAAAGATAGGCTGCGGCGTTGTCTGTACGCCTGGTCTTCGGTTTAGTGTTGCTACTCTAAGGTTTAGAGAGCCGTATAGATTTTTCTGAGACATCATGTATATAAAAAAGCAACTTGTCTTATCGGTGTGAGATAGTTAGGCTGTGACGATGTGTTCACGTCATGCCCTTGGTTTAGACAGCCTTATAGATTTTTCTGATACGGTACATCCTGATGCGAAAAGGAAATACATGTATTGTGACGATGTCTTAATGTCTGGCCCTTGATTGTTTACAATGCCTCTCAGTTCGTTTTCTGAGATAGGTTGTGACATTATCTCCTTTGATTTAGAAAGCCTTGTTGATCCCCGAGATGCCTGTATATAGCAAGGAAGATTTACAGCAGTATGTTTCACTAGCTGGCGCGAGAGAGCTAGGCTGTGATGATGTTTGCACGCCGTGCCCTTGATTTACAAGGCTTAATAGATATTTTTCCTGGACCACATGGTGAAGACAATAATGGCACTGGCAGCTGCTCTGGGATGTTCCGCAGTGCAACGATTGTTACTTTTCCAACAATTAGACATCATGCAACAGCAGGTGTTTGACAAAGCACTGCTTGGAAATCTTTCAATTGAACCAGATAATAAAATTCGTCCTCTGGATCTTTGACTAGGTATTTTTGATTCACGCATATGAAGTCCTGATGGACAACCCTGGGACTTGGATTGTTTGGCTTATGGCATGACCATGATCCAGTTTCCTATACACTGATGCATTGATGTTGTTTTGTCGACTCTACTCGGGGAAGTATTTATACCGTAAATCAGGCCTTGCATGAACCAAAGCATGGCAGCATTATTGGATAATTGAATATTTCCATTAGTAGGCGTATCTCCATTTCTATTCTAAAAGCTTGTCAACACCTGCTACACTTCGTTTTCAATGCAGGCACACGCGCCTTTAAAATGATAAATGAAACAATGGGATTATGAGTAGGCTTGATCGGACCATGGGCGGGGCCAGACAAACCATTATAGTGTCCAGGATATGAGTGGGTGAAATGTATGGTTTCTCACTGGTGCTCATTGTGGCCTTGGGCAAAACACTTCCCAGCAATGAGACGGTATGTGATCGAGTGTCCAGGCCATGTGTGCGGTGTGATTATGGTTTGTCACTGCTGCTCATTGTGGTCTTGGGCAGCACACTTTCACAGCAAGGTGGCAAGTGATAGGGTGTCCAGGCCATGTGTGTGGTGTGATTATGGTATGTCCCTTGTACTCATTGTGGTCTTGGGTGACACACTTTCCCCAAGCAATATGAGGCGGTATCAAGTGATTGAGACTCCAGGCCATGTGTGAAGTGTGATTATGGTATGTCACTGCTGTTCGTGTTGGCCTTGGCCAACACACTTTTCCACCGAATAAGAGGGTATCAAGTGATCGAGAGTCCAGGCCAGGCAAGGTGTGATTAAAAAGGCATCTAGTGTCCAGGCCATGAATAGGGGTTAATTGGGGGGGGGGGGGGGGTCATTAATGAGGCACAGGCAACAGCCCCTATTAGCAAGTTACCCCTCAAGCTTAGGGGGCTATGTCAAAGTTGGAGCATCAGTATTCATTTCTTTCAGGATTGTACAAATGAAAATGAAGATTCTGATTTGTAAAAAGAATGTAAATTTATTGTATATATTCCTCGCCTCGATACAACAGACAAATGAAAAGGAATCTCCACAGATATCACAGTGATGTATGTTTTTAATCAAAATACAAATTTCAGCAAACATAATATGGTTTCCATAGCAACAATGATGTTGCCATGGTGACTGGTGTTGCCATAAACTGAAGCAGCATAACAGATGGACGGATACCAATTTTTGCTTACAAACGGATATATTTCAATTAACAAGCAAAGTTATTTCTCCAAAATAAATAAAAACCAGGAAAGGACAGATTTAGAATCGTTCACAGTCCAAAGCATGATAACCAAACTGGTATAGACATTGAAAAATTAGAAGCAATCTCAAATTCCTTAATCCCCTTCCCACCAGAGTCGGACAGCAGATGCAGGGGCGTGTCTGATTTTAGCAGAGACTGCAGAGGGGGTCTGACCTGCCCCAAATTTGATAAATTGACCAAGGGGTAGCCCCGTCCTGGTCAAAATCTATGCACTGCATGAGCTGGGAGGGAGGGGGGGGGGGGGCTGTTCTGATTCCCCCTGTACATGCCCTGTCATGCCTGCAACACCCTTCTGAGTAAAGAGAACCTAAATGGTTGATTCGGTAGTAAACAAGAAGACCAACTGGCATCTTAACTTTTCAATGTCATACCAGGGTTGGAACTTAAACAGGAATCATCGCAAGTATGACCCTAAGAATTAAACAGGAGCAAGGCTATCATAGTTATAGAACCAAATTGTCCACAACATATCAAAAATAAAGATTTTTGGAAATTTTCGCTATTTGCCAGGTGGATATAGACAGTCATTCACGAAACTCAAAACTGCTTAATTGGTAAAAGACATAATCTTATTCTAATGATTCTTGCAATCTTAAACTTTCTCTCAAAATCTCAAAACGTCTCAATGCTTTAGGTAGTCGGCAGAATTGTATCTCATCGTTGTCACAGCTTATGATGTTTTTGCTTTCTCGTTTGCCAAGGCCAGTCGTCGGATGTTTTCGATGCATCCTGCAGCGGCTTCTTGGAGAACTTCATCCTGTGAGCCAACCATAACAAGTAGGAACTGAAAAGATAACGGATTCTTTGAGTAAAATGAAACAAGAGGCCCAAGGGCCTGGTGCTCAGCTGAAATATTGTCCAAACCATAATATGGTACCAGTACAGTGGACAAGATGGAGGCCACACTATGAGTGTTGAAGGGAGACTACAGGCAGAAGCAGAGGGGCTAATTTGGCCATCTTCAAGCAACTAGTATACACAGTAAAGGCCCTTGGTCATGTCAGACTCAGCATTACCTATATTCCTTGTACAAGCGTGAATTATTTCGACGTACTGTGAGGTGTGAGAGACCCCTACTGGCAACTTTGTGTAACTTTATCTTGCCTGCCTAGCTGCTGCCTATATTGTTCCTTTAAAGCAATCAGGAATTTTGAGATACCATAATAGACCATGATAACAAACAGCAGTAACACATACCTTTACGCTGCCAGCTTCATGCATTGTAATACAGTTATTAGGGTCCTTAGAAAGTTGGAATAGCGCGCGTGCCGTCGATCTGTGCACCTTCTCGTCTTTAGATTTGAGGTATTTCACTAGTGGCGCCACCGCACCTTCACGGCCGAATGCGATCTTATTGTTACTCCAGCTGCAGCATCTTGCGATGGCCTCGGCGAGATGTCGGCGTAGTTTATCATCGCTCTAAAAGTGTACGAATTGGAAATGAAATTTAGATGAAAATTGTTTTGCCTGGCATATTATTTCTCATAAAAAGAAGCTATTTGAGATGTGAACTTGTTCAATCAGTTCGATGACCTGAAAAAAACTGTACTCAATTAATCATATTTTTCATCAGTCACCAACAGACAAGCAGATGTATGATTTCTCTGTGGGTATTTTTTTTTGCTTGGTAGTCCTCTTAACAGTGCCTGCAAAACTGTTCATATTTACTTGTGGCTCAGGAAAATAGAGGTCTAGCTTGACAGTGTGTACCTTTATGGATTTTCACGGATTTTCACTGGCCGACATTGGCAACAACCAAACCAGCCTGGGTAAGAGCAGGTACTGTTGAATTTTTGCGCCGGTTTTATTTTCATGATTTTCATGAATAAACCATCAAATGCAAACATAAAAACCGCAAAAATTTCAACACTCGTGTATTGAGTCAATTGACCATTGAATTTCGGCTACAGAAACGATGATGACATTGAGCAAATTCCCCAAATTTTAGCGCCATGAAAATTTCACGATTTACTGTGATCAAATGTGTAGGCCATAAAATCAAAAGATTGAAAAATAAATGTTCCATACAGGCATTAAATCACTGAGCGGGCCAGACACCTGTTACTACATCAATATTGTTGACATATTATGTAGGTCGATTGTTTGTACAGCATGTAATGCAGTCACATATGGCCGTCATCATCATCACCATCAAGAAATTTAGATCAATCTGTCACCATATAATATTCTATCAGACCATCATTTAACCCTTAGAGTTGGCGCTCAAACATGCACATCCTCTCCATTCAATATGATGAAATCTACCCACGCAATGCGAGGTGAAACTGAAGATTTTGGCCACCAAAATGCTTTATAACAAGTCTAATGTGATAGGGTTGGTTTGGGTAAATTCTTTAAACCTACAAAAGAAACAAAGTACTATTTTCCCCAGTAATAAACAACGAATTGATAATAAAAGCTGGATTTGTGGCTCTAATTTCCATATCTAAATTGGTCATAACAGCTCTCAAGATCAAACTTACTACGTGCTTCAGCTTTCATGGATAAAGCAGTCCATTTTAACCCTCCAAATCGATTCAGTGATCAGTGAACAGTAGAACTGCTTCAAAAGCATAGATAGTTGACTATTTACATCAGGGCCTATTGTCATCTTTGTAAACACTATGAAACCTTATATACTGGACAGATGTGGGGGTAGGCCTAGAGTATGTAAAGAGCTATAGTAAAAATTTACATGCAGAGACTATGACAATTATTATCTGCATATCAGTGAATGAGATCATTTAGGTCAGGCCAATCAGACATTTAAAGAAAATGTTGTTCGTCCTCATTGTACATGTATTTACTGGTAGATCAGGAGGAAATAGAAATAGAAATACACAATACTGTTAAGTGTTGTTATTATGCATGCAAATTTGGTGAAACTTGGTATCCATAGTATATACAGTAGAACCTCCCTACAGCGGACACCTCTCTACTAAGGACAACCTCTCTATTAAGGACACTAGTTTTGGTCCCAAATTGGTTGTTTCCATTCAATTTGACCTCTCTAATCAGGACACCTCTCTATTAAGGACAGCACTTGTCAATCCCGAGGGTGTCCTCAATAGAGAGGTTCTACTGTATTTGTATATCTGTCTGCACAACGGCATTGTTGATATTTATATTCAGTTTACGAAATCAGAAGTTTTCAAATTTCTAGTTCAATTTTAAACTTTTGGAATGAACAGAGAACGCCTTTAAACCAGACATCTGTTTACGATCGATCTGTTAATCATGTTAAACATGACCTTGCGATTGTGAGGGATACTTATCCATAAAGGGTACACAATGTCAAGGACTTACTCCAATTAGTAGCCTACGTGTAGGCCTTCTAATACCTCAGGAGACACATAAGCTCAGATAGAACTTCAAAATTTAAAGGTACACTACACCAAGCAAACCTTTTTTAAAATATGCGCCCATACATGTATTTCAAGGACACCGTGGCAGTTTATTCAAATCATACGCCCCCATCAATCCACGCAATGTCCAACCACTATCCGGTAGTACCCCTTTAAGATAGCACTGAGGACATATAACTTCAGCTGGTCTGAAGGGTCCAGCACTGTATAATCCATCAACATGCAATCGATGTACATGTACATTGTCAGTGGTATTTGTCCCTAATAGCGGACACCTTTCTATTAAGGACAACTTGTCTAATGAGGACACTAGTTTTCATCCCAAATTGGTTCTTTCCATTCAATTTGACCTCTCTAATCAGGACACCTCTCTTTTAAGAACAGCACTTGTCAGTCTTGAGGTTGTCCATCATCATCATCATCATCATCATCATCATCGTATAAGGTCTAAGGCCTTGTAGACCTGTTGGCCTGTCCGTGATTATAATTGAGAGAGGTTCTACATGTACAAGGAATTCTATTTTAGCGTATAATTAAACTGGATTTCAACCCACACAGGAAATGTGCTGTTGTCCAAATCAAATCAATAGTTCAATTCATACCACCATGATGGTCATAATTGACATGTAAACCAGCAGGCTCGGTTGATTATCAAGCCTGTTGACTTTGTTGGTCGCATTACGCACCGAGGGCATTTTTGAAACACTGAAAGGCTTAGGGAGTGGCATGCATTGTTTCGCTACAGATGGCCCGCACTTGGTAGTTCTCAGATCACTCAATTGATGTCACTACCTCACACTGTTTAGAAGATTTAGAGTTTTCATGCACAGAACTTTGATATTGAGTTCCATACTTGAAGTTTCAAGTGGAACATGTGCGTTTTCGAGAATTAACCCACATAAGCTAAAACAGACAAACCTCGAGGACTAAAGTGGCAATAGACATGTTCTCAGAAGCCAGCCAAATCATCATTCAAGAGTTAGACAACTATACACATGCCCGTTGGCTTGCAAACGCAGATGTTGGTCCAAAAATAGGCCCGAACAAAGGGCCGAACAAAGACAAGGTGATGTAGAAAGCCAGAACTACAGGTAGGGCTCTATGAGCTATTCAGATTGCTTCATATGAGTGAGGTCGTGTATACAGTAGGTTAGTTGTCAGAATCTCAAACCAAGTGTCTTGTCACCACTTGGTCCTGTTCAGACGGGCTCAAACTACTAAGGTATGAGCGTTATGGGCTACTCCCTGCCCCCCCCCCCCCCCATTCGTCCCGGTCTAGGTGATGACCTAAGTTGTTGTAAACCACACTGATGAGACTCTGGACTCTGAACAGTAGGCCTACGAAGAGTTTTGAAAACATTCAATATTTATTTTAAAAATAAACAATTGCATCGATCGAAACATGATCAATGGATCAGAGTCCACATTTGATTGGCTAGTTTAGATCAACTGATGTTTAAAATCGACGCGTTCAATCAGATGCATTTGTTGACTCAAACAGCTGTTCACAGTCTACTATCGGTTCCTAGTGTTGCTACAAGGCTGATTTAACATTACTTTATTGTTCAGTCACAGATTTTTACGAGGCATATTGATTTTCAACAGGATGGAATGCGAAAGGATAAAGAAAGCCAGAATACACGCCTTGAAAATCTTCTGTTTTTTTTAGCAAGAATGGCCACCAACTAAACCGAAAGTGCACGACAACCGACGGAAATGACCTTCAAATATATTAAAGGGGGACCATAGGCAGGAGTAGGGGGGTTAAATTGCCCATCTTAAGGTGACTAATATGCACAGTAAGGGCAATGGGTCATGCTTATTTCACCGTTTAACATATCCCTTGTACAAGCCTAAATGGTTTTGACGTCATTAAAGATTTGTCTAACTTTATCTTGCCTATTTAGCTGTTGCCTATAGTGTCCCTTTAACAAGATATGTTAAACTTCTACATGACTACAGTATCTGATCCGTGAACTACTGATGTAACTCAACTATCATATGACTATACAATGTAGGACACTTTGCATGCGAGTCAATTGCAATACATGGCTGCAATACACACAGCACTTATCACCACTTGATACAATTTTGTTGGTTCATCAGTCTTCACACTGTACATGTCCATGAGCATCATTTTGTAACACTACAGGTCCTGTGTAGGGTTTGCCAAGATTGGGTTCACTGCTAGTAGTGACATCTGGCATTGTCAAACGCTACCTCCAACTTGCCTGCCTATGGCGTGTTTTTCAATGCCAATAGAATAATGGAGAAATCTCGGAGATGACTTAGTGTTTTGTAGAGCCGTCAACCAAAGACAGAGTACACCATCAAACTGGGTGTGGGAGAAATCAGTCTTTTCATTCTTTACATTGAATTGATATGGAAACCCCCCACGCAAAAAATTTGGTTCTCCCCAAACACCACTGCCACAATGCCTACTCACCGTATTTGTTAATCTCGCCAGCATCGGCACAACCCCGTGATCTGTAATGACAGCCAGATTCTCCTCGTCTTTGGCAATATTCGCAATGGCGGCACAGACACTTGCTAACACTTCCTTGTCTTCTGATTTTAATAAACTGACGATTAATTCTAGGCCCCCTACGAACGACCGCACCATCTCTCCCGCATCCTGAAACGAAAGCAAACCTAGTTTAGCTTTTTGACGCAAGTGTAAGCTGAGCTAACTTACACATTCTTAATCATATAAAATAAACAATTAACCTTCTCTCTTTACACACAATTTCTCCGTAGCATTTTTTTGCCAGGTCACAAATATCATTTACTGGTTTCCCCCTTACCCTGACAGATGCTGATGTCGATGATGAGCCAAGTTTAAATCTCCATCAAATAAGTCAAACAACTATCTGTCTTTTATCTGTTATTTGACCATCGAAACTTGGAACAATATCTCATCCTTCTTTTTGCATTCACAAGAAAACAACTTCCCAGTTTTTTTCTAAGACTCACCTTGGCATTTTCAATACATGGACAGATGGCCCAGGCAGCGCTCGCCTGCACTTCGGGGTTTTGATTCTTTAACAACGACCACAGCAACCGCACACCGTCTAACCGGTCAATGATGCTGAAAGATAAACAATCCATGACAACCCCACTAAAAGCAAAACAAACAATTCTGTTTAGAATTTACTATGTAATGTTACAGACTGTTGAATCAATGAGGTGTTAGTGTTTCAGCCGACAGAATTTGAGGGCATACCAAAAGGGCAGAAACACCAAGTTTATATTGATATCATCTCAGAATGGACACAGGTTTGAAGTTTCAGCTGGAGTCCTTTGCTGGTACTGCCAAATACACTAGAATCACTCTATCAAGGACACCCAGGAAGAGGAACTGAACAAAATTGTCCTCAACAGAGAGGCGTCCAGATTTGAAACCAAAATCAGATAGACAGGGTATCCTGCCAACAGAGGTGTCCTCTATTGGAGGTTCCACAGCAGATTTAAAAGAACTTACTTTTACTCAAGACTCTAAAGTACACCAGAAAAACTCTGCGAGCAAGCATTTCTACTACTAATTCTGTTGGTTCTTGGAAACATCGTGTATACTTACGCCATATTTTCCTGTTCCTCCGCACACTGCCCCACAGCGCGGGTGTCGTTCACAAGTAATGCCTGGTTTGTACCGGTGAGAAGCTGGACTAAGGGCGGGATGCCACCGGATTTACGGATAGCCATCCTGTTAGGGGGGTCCAGGGCACATTCACCCAGTGCGCCTACCACATTCACGAGAACCTGGAATGGAGTAACACATTTATAAGTATTGGAGTGGTAGACTGTCGGCCTCATGATTGACAGGTACAGCCGAATCACCCTTTACTTATTCTTAAGTGCTTTGTGGGTGATCCTGGGAACCACAGAAAGACTCCCCGAAAGTGCTTCAACCAAGATAATGTAGTACTTTCCATGAAAAAGTTGACCAACATTATCATTACTTAGTATAATAAGGTCCAGTGGTACAATTATAACACCAGTACAATTATAGCCTCAGTGTGCATAACTATGTAGTACCAGCTGTATTCTGCACTGTAGGGGCTATACTTGGACTAGTATAATTGTACCTCATTACCTTACTATTAGTATTCTAGAACAGACAGTGCATCTCTCACCTCTTCTGGCTGATCATTGAGCAGGCCGACCAACAAATCGATCGCCTTTAACTCCTGGAACCGTTCCACATTCTTCGGGCTGATGGCACATTTCCAGATTGCGCCGGTAGCAGCAGCGAGCAATTCCTTATTTTCATTCTGCCTGAGCAGCTTGACGAGGGGGTCAAGGCCGGCGTAAAAGCGGACGAGGTCACGTGTCTCTTGGTCCTCGGCACACTGCAATCAAAGAAGATAAGAGTAAAGCCTATGACCCTTTGACTTGAGTTAGTAAAACTAAAACACCAGACTGAGGATCTTTTGCCTTTTGGAAGAAACACCAGCCAAACAGTATGTGCCATCAGCTTTGCCATCAAATGACATTGCCAAGGGTAGTAGATAAAAGGCCTACACCGTCTGGGTTCAATGTATTTACTTGTGGCTCAGGTAAATAGAAATAAGCATTGCACTACAGTTAGAATGCAAGTAATCTTGCTGAAACTTGGCATTTATAGTACTTGTATATAAGTATCAGTCTGCACAACGGCAGTGTTGAAATTTACATGCAGTACCTACAATGTATTAACACCTTTGAAATGTTCGAATACAAGTTCAATTTTCAATTTTTTTTAACAATTAGACTTGGCCTTTAAAAGGAATGCCTCCACATAGAGCTCGAACTGCACACTGATTGCTTACCTTGAAAATGGCACTCGCGCAATGCATTTGTAATTCTTGATTCTCGCTGTCCAAGTTCTTCACAAGATCCTCAATCATTCCCTCTGTTCTGATGGCGAGACGGTAACTCGGCTGGAAAGGAGAAGAAGACAGACTGATTATAGTTGATTGCAGCTTGTGGCTTGTCTTGGATGGAATGCAAGGGCATGTAAACCCCCAGGATTCAGAGTGACCTTACAAGGCTGTCATGCGCTCTCAAGTTGGGCCACAAAGCTTTCGACATCAGAGGTGACGTGTCTGTTTTGTGTATTTTGGTGTATCCCAGGGAGACTATATATCGATTGAACTATGATATGTAGGGGTCTAATGGATAGTATAGTATCGTAGGAGATGGAGTTCAGACTCTGTAGTCAGAAGGATCAAGGATTGGAGTTTAAGGAGATTGAAACGACGGGCGTTGGTGCAAGAAGGATTTCATACCACGATAGTAAATGAGTTCTAAGAGAATTTTCCGACGTACCTCAGAAGCACATTCCTGCAGCGTTCCTACCACAGGGATGAGCATATTCTCATGAGTCGACTTGAGCAGCTTTGCTAACAAAGGTATCGCTCCCGCTTTGCGCATTGCCTGCTTGTTCTTGGTACTCTTGGAGCAGCTCCACAGCGCCAGGGCACCGCTGCGTGCCACCTCGATGTCCTTCTCGTTCTCAGAGCCCTTGTTGGTGGCAACACTGACACAGTCAAGAAGACCGACCTGCAGAAGAATATATAACGTGTCAAAGAGGTTTAATGTCAGGGAGGTGATATTCACGTCTGATTCTGACCATGGTGACATTGTACCTCTCATTTGTAAACAAAGCCAATGTTGACATGTCTTACAGACGTCTGGTGCCTTGTAAGTGTACAAGGTGATACAAAAAAGGTCATATGCTTTTGATTTTGATTACATGTATTTCCAACTTAAATGCCTTAATTGCAAATCAATTATAGTTCAGGTTTTTTTGGATCAAACAACCTAAAAGCAAAAAGTACTGAAACCGGATTCATGGAGCTGAGTTATTCAAAATAAAAAATATGCAACCTTTTCTTGTGTCACCTAGTACAACTACAAGCATGGACTTTGATTTTTACTGACATGGGGAAGCTCTGTTCTGCATGTAGAAAACAACCTGAACATGTCAGGCAACTATGGTTTTTTCTTTTAAAATGTTATTTTATGGGCTCTTTTACACTGACGGGCAAATTGCATGTAGGCGACTAAGTCAGGTAGGTCTGCTGGTCAAAAATAAACAACGCGCACAACAGCACTTGGTTAACACTAGCACATAATTTTGTTTTAAACCATCGATATTTCATAGATTTTCTAATCCTGAATAATGACATAAAAAGCATAAAAAAATTGGAATTGAAAAAAAAGGGATTCGCATGCACACATTATTCTTCGGAAGTGTAAAATGTGTCAAGGTTACATGTACATTGTATCTCGTAGCCTGAACCATGTACATGTACTGGCCAAGTGTACAAAGGGTTGAATTGAAAGTCGGAAGTACATGTACAACAAATAGAAAAAAAAAATTTGTGTCCATCAATGATTATCAAGATCACAAAAATGTCATAGTTTATAGCAAAAAAATATTATAGAATTATTACACTTGGACGTTTAGAATTTTTTTCGGGCTAGAGTGAAACAGTACACATTCAAAGTGTTATACAGACAAATTACATGTACTGAACGACTGAATTACTAATCATTAATCGAGAATTTTCTTATCAAAGATTAGACAACGGAAATGGCGGAGATTTAGGTTGGTTTATCTGTGAAAAAAGAATACAGAATGAGTGTATATGAAGCAGTGGTACAATGTACATGAAAAGAAATATAATCATTTATGACATCATGCCAGGAATCAGCACTCTATTTATGACATCATGCCAGGAATCAGCACTCTATTTATGACACCCATGCCAGGCAGCACTCTCCGTCCCTAAAACTAATTAGCAGTGCATTCATTTGGTCTAACACCTGTATGACAAACTCCTTTTTTCAGGGGCAGATCATAGGTGGAGGGGGGTGCAGCGGGAACCTGCCACTCGTAGTCTCATTCCAAGAAAATGTTTGAAACTGACCATGAAATGTTTAAAAAACATTTGAGCAGGATTTTGAATGTAAAGTGCCTCGGGCACCCCCTATTTCTCTGAATCCTGTATGCCCGTCGAATTATGGCCTAGTGGTTTAGAAAGGTAAAAGGTTTGAGGCCTGCTGGTAACCTCTTTCTGATACGGCCTGTTGGTTAGCTGCCAGCTAGTTAAAAATAGGGTACGAACTGCCTTCTCGTCTGGTGCCTGGCATTAAAAGTACATGTAGAAGTTTAGAATAAACTATACTTATAGCTTTAGATCCTGGCATGATGTAACCAGCCGGAGACGTGACAATTACCTACCTGCATGTCATCATTGTCCAACAGACCCATCTACAACAACATGAGAATGTAAATGTTTCCTGCTACTTAGCCTTGACAATATCAGCCTCAAGGAAAAGTGTATCCGATTCAACTCTCTTTTGTCAATTGTGACACATTATACATGCTTCCCGAAATTGGTGGCTTGCATTGGAACTAACTTTTTCCCCCTTGTCCGTCATTAAAGGCATTCAAGTGTGTTGGTCAACCATGACTTTCTCCTTTGTCCCTCCACCATAAGACCTAGTTTCCCCTTATGACATCACTATTTCGGGCACTCAGCGCCCCATTTCTGGAAAGGTGTATAGCAAAACAAGGCGCTTGTTGCACAGAAGATGAGCCTAAATGCCACCAGGATTGAGGATATAACAGAGGAAGGCAGACAATGGTGAAATGAACAACCAGTCTGTCTCAACTTGCCAAGCAATAGAGCGACATGCACCTGGTTTTGCCATTACGGATCATATTGGATCTGCTTTCACATGGCATTTTGACATCTAAGAATGCAATTGGACTGCACCTTAGACTTAGGTCGCCTAGGACTAGGAGTCATTTTGAGGATCGTGAGGAATAACTTTCATTTTCAAAACAGAGGTAAGAACTTTCCAAACCATCCCTGTGTATTATGTCACAGTCTCCATTTGTCAGGGAAGCATCCCAACCAAAATTGCCTTTGTCAACAATGAGTTTTCATACTCTCGCATTCAGGACCTACCGGTATATTTTCCCAAACCATTTTCTCATTTTACCACCTTCATCAATTGGCATTTAACTTTGAAAATCCTCCAAATACACATGTACTGATACTAACCAATTTTCTAATTCCTCCATGCTGTCGGACGGTACGCCGCGCTCGGCGGAATTTGGCTACATTCGCAATAGTTTCAGCCGCAAGACATTTGAGGTCCTTGTTGGGATCGCGAAGGATTCGCACCATGGTCTGTAGGCCACCGAGGTCGGCGATCGAGCGTCGGATCTGAGAGTTCTTGGAGATCTCACGCAGGATCTTAAGGGCTCCAATCTGCAACAGAGAACAGAGAGTAATATTAGCCGACTGTCTAGCGGTCATATGATCCCTGGCAATGGTTTAATCCCCACTGTCGGCGTGAGTCTTACATGCCCAACTCCTCAGGGTTTTTATAGGTACCGGTCGGAAATGCTCAGGTTGTAGTGCTGATTAAGCAGCTCATCCGAGTTCTACTGAAAGGTTCCAGTATAGACTGTCGAATAAACGTAAAGTGCTTTGAAAATGTTGTGCGTTATAAAAATTATCTTTAAGAATAGATATATATAACATAAAGTTTACATTTATCAAGGCCTACTGAAACAGAAAAGAAACCATACCTTGCATTTGATTTCTTGAGTGTCTAACAAGTTGATGAGGACCTCAAGACCACCAACATCGCGGATGGCGAGCTGGCAAGTCTCCTGCTGGAGATTGAAGTCCATCATCGACACGAGGGCGATGATGGTAGCTGTCTGGTTGCCTCCCTAAACACATAAACAAAACAATTTGATTGACATGTCGACTTGTATCTTGGTCAATTTGTTTTCAGATAACCTGCGTCACACAATGAAATGAAATGGCCAGGGGCCATTGTGCTCACCGTATACATCTTTTAGTAGGCAGGATCATGCTTAGTTTAGAGGTGAATATGGTGAACACAATCAGGCATGAAGACTTTTTTTAGATGTGTATTGATGTCTAGTAATAAGACAGGACAGGTCTGGTTGCCTCCCTAAACACATAAACAAAATACTTTGATTGACAACATTTTTTTTCAGATAACCTGCGCCACACAATGAAAAAAGGCAAAAATGAAAAAGGGGCAAAGATAAACTTGCGTTTTTGGATGCTGGTCTATCGTACATCATCCTGGATCTCATGCATTTGCGTCACCACTTTCGGGATCTCAAAACCTTGCAGGTCAAGATGATTGTACACATGTAGGTTTACTTCCCATGACCCAATGAAGACTGATACCCATGGTGGCAGGTAAGAAGCAGAGCAGGGTTAGGTGTCTTGCTCAAGGACCCCGAGATAAAACAGCAATGAAGCTTTCCTAAAGATGAATCAAACCCAAACATCCTGATTATTGAGTCTGGAACTATTACCACTGTGCCACTCATCGCCCAAGAAACACTCATTGACTCAATTACCTTGAGGTATTTGACAAGTTTCTGGATCTGCCAATATTCAGACGGGAGGTCAGAGTTCACTTCCTGTCTCCTATCAGCTGACTCCTCCTCCTCTTCTGATTCGCTGGAGCTCTCACTGAAAGGTTCATCCTCGTCGTGATGCTGGGCTCGGCTCGATCTATAATTAGAAGAAAAAAAGAGTTGGAGTTTTAAACATCAATTCATATCAAGCGACACAAATGATAAACATTTGTTTGGTTGTGTTGGCCTCTGTCTTTTGAACTAAATGAACTTAAAAACATTGAGCCATTCTGCAGATACCTTTCACAATTCGGGTGGGATGTGTTGATCAATCGTTTCTTTTTGATATGACTTACTTGATTGGGTATCTCTTGCCTCTGGGCGACAATGTCTTGTCATCCTTGTCTTTGTCTTTGTCTTTTTTCTCATCTCTGCAAATAACAGAAAGGGGCAGGAGTCAGTGCCTGGTTCAGGGCTCCAGATAAGGGGCAAAGTGGTTAGAGTGGTAAGGGTGAAATGACAGCAAGCGGTGTTCGGTGAGACAATGAATACTGTCAGTGAAGTAACACTTCCCTTTCAAAAACACCTCAAATTATAAATCTTAGGCATAGCTCATACATTATGCACCAACCCAAGAGGTTTTATAGATATAGTCTGATCAAAACCTCTGTGGTCAAAACAAGGCCAATAGTGATATATTATACGTTGTACCGAATCCATTATGAAACATTGTAACCATGGTGCTGTAGAATGTCGATATATGTCGGGTGTTACCGTTGTTTCGTCTTTCGAATGAAATGTAAAACCGAGTTTCCTTGGACTTCCTACCCCAAGTCAAACAAAAGACCTCCATCAAATGCACAGTGACAGTGGTGAAACTCGAAAGCAGACAACACAATAGAAGGTCACACTCTGTTCCTAAATCCTACCCCCCCCCCCCCCCCACCACAACCGATGACACACTCACTCTTTCTTATGTTCCTCAATCCCGAGATTCTTCCACTTCAGCGACGGTTCCAGTTTCTTCTTCTTATGTTCTTTCTTCTTTTCTTTCTTATCGTCTTTCTGATCATGGTGATCGCGACGTTGTGATTTATGCTCGTGGCGGTCCATTCTCTCGGAGTCTTGGTCGTCGCGGAGATCTGCTGTTGTGTCGAGATAGTCGCGCTCTTCTGTTTGAAGGGCAAAGCTCTGCAAATTAAAAAGGGTGCGTCAAAAATATTAAGAGCTTGACGCCAACGAGAATAAGTGATCAAATGATTGATATAACATTTCCAATTCCAAATCTGTCAGCTTTCACCAAAGCTCAGAGTCACACTTTAAAAAGTGAAAATTTGCACCGAGGAACTAAAACAACTCAACAAAATGATGAAAGTAAGTAATGATGGAAGATTGAGAAGAGAATAAGAGGTCATTAGGGGGCTAATGTCAAAGATTAAGAAGCACTAAATGCAAGAAGAACTCACAGCAGCAGCTTGCAAGATGCTCTCCCACTGAATGATGTGTGGTTGTCAAGGCCACATGCAAAGCATGATGGGAAAACTGACCACAGAATCTGGTTGCTAGGGAACCGTACTAAGGATTCTGGGACGTCTTCACACTTGGCAACCAAAGCTATTTTGGAAATCAGACAAAAATGACAACAATTTGTTGGTATTTTGGCCATCTGTTTTTAAATTTTATTCCTCTGACATCACTTGCACTTGCAGCAGATTAAACTTTCTGCGGTTAGACCTACGATCCTTTTGCAGCTCTGGAGCAAAACAAATTTAGGAACCCTCCATCACAACTTGGCCTTGGGAGATTTTCTTCACAAGTGGGACATGCCATGCAAAGAGAAAGCCACAGTGGCACAACAGAAAGATGAGCTTCAGACTGAAGAGAGGTGCTGGACATTCTTCCAAAAATAACCAGATAGAAAAGTGGACTTCAATCAATCATTTTGAAGACTTTTTGGGCCTATAGGAGTCATAATTTTCCTTTTTGAAGTCCAAAATTGTTTGGGGGGAGGTAATGTTGAATTTGAACCAAGACACATTTGAAAAGATTTTGAAAAAAATTTCGGATTTTTTCATGCGCCTTTAAATCCACATGAATTTCTCATCCATGTTCAATGGGGGATATTCTAGTTCTTATACTACTAAATAAGCTCTCATAAGGTAGAATTTACCCTTTGCAGCCAGTTTATAAGCCAGAAACAGACTGAAACAGACTGAAACAGACGGCCCAGTCAAGTCTTTCAAGTTGCTAGGGGGAGAGTTGCTGGGATGAATCACAGGGAATCCTGGGAAGGGTGTTTGTATTCTAGTTGCTAGGCAACCAGAATCAGAGAAAAATATGGAATGCAACAAACTCCAAATTTGTTAGCGATTCTCATCTGCCTCTTTAATTCACATTGAAGATTGTGCACATCCAATCAGATTAAGGAAGGTGACCCAAGGTGGTTTTATCAGCCCTTCTTGCATACTTAAGAAGGAAATCACCACAGTCGATTGGATGCTTTTGTTCTGAGAGACTTCTTGCACAGGTCATGACCGAACCGTGCTGCATGGTAGAGGGCGTGGAATAGGGAAAGAAAAGAGACAAAGAATGGATAGAGTGACGAGAGTGTTTATTGAATAAGAAATAAATAAAACAAAGAGATTGGAAGAAGGAGAGGCAGGAAGGGCTGAAATGATACTAAGAGAAAGAGAAGAAGCAAGCACAGTTGGGTTAGCGCAAGAGTTAGCTCTATTCATTGGTCTTGTTTTAGCTAGTTTTAGCATACCAAATCAAAGCAATGAAATTTATGAAATCTTTGACAGCATGCAACTCAAACATAGAACAGCGCTGCATGAAGACAAAAATTTGTGGCATCAGAATATCTGACCCCGTGACTTTGCCGACATTACGTAATGTCTCGATTTAGCTTCTGCTGTACCAATGAATAAACGATATCAAATCTGATGTAAATAAAAATCAGAGATGATGTCATTGGTAAGAAAGAAATTGTCGCTGCACTGTTTTAAATATGAAAAAAATGTCAAAGGTTGGTTGTCTTCGCTAGGTCTCTTGTCAGAGATTGATGCCGTCACAGATATTCACGGAGATAATGGGCGATATGAATAAAGACCAGCAAATGCTTTTACTTCAATTTTGTACAGGAAGGTCTAGTGTAAATGTACATGGAGTTTTAGATAAAAGCATTTGCTAGTCTTTATTCATATCGCCCATTATCTTTAAATATTTTCTTTGTGCTGTGCTGTTGTGTAGATGTTTTTGCAAACAGATCAACTGTCACTGTTAGGATTGAGACCAAAATAAGACAAAAGGAAAACAAGCTTGAACAAACCTGCTTATCAATATTCTCAGCAAACTTTGGACTTTTTGCCTTCAAGAACGAGACAAGATCTCGCTCAATCTCGCCTTGTTTGTCGAAAATAAGCTCATGTTTCTCTTTGGTGAAGCCCTGGAAAATGCACAAAGAAAAAGTTGTCAGATTACCGACGGGGAAAATTATTTGGTCACAATTCAATTGGAATCTCACAAGTTATAATAGAAACTTGATGGTTATTCTTTAGAAAAGTTGTGTTTTGGCTAAATTGTTTTTGAACACAAATCCAACCAAGAAATTGGTCATCTTTACTGCATGTATTGGGGGAAGGGATAATGGTGGACCGACCTGGCATATAATTGCCCCCTCATTTCGTGCTATAATTCTACCGTGAATTTGTGGGATACAACATGGTGATCTCAAAATGGAAGGATTACTTCCAATCGCAAGGACATGTTTTGCAAGATGGTAGGGGCAGGACAAATATTTCTCAAATTCATAACCAAGATACTTACTCCGTTTTCATAGTAACCGTTGGTGCTGGCAGTGACGAAGACGGTATCACCATCTAGTGGTTTGATCTCCAAATAACAGATGTCGCCATGAACCTGTCGCCATGGCGGTGCTCGGCAACCATTTGCATAAACATAGGTGTATACTGGAATGAGGAAAGGTAAAAATTGGAAAAAATCTGTCTGACCTTCTGCAGCGAACTTGGAAAGGCTGTGTCACCAGTTGGGTTTGAAGTTTCAGATCACAGACACTACCAGTACCACACTACCTTAGTTTGTTCTGTTAGGCTTAGCTGCAGAACCTTAAGGGCTTCGCCATGGGACTTTGCCAAGTTTTAGCCGTACCCTTGGTGGCATCTCATGTTTAAAGTAGTCGTCGCAAAGCTTAGCAGGAGCTAAACTGACCAGGCTTTGAACAACCGGTCAGATAGGTAGCCTATCCTTGGTGAATCATATTTTGATGACTGATGATATTCTCTCACCTCCTGCGAATTCGATGTACTCAACAACATGACGGTCTTCGTCTTCTCCGGAGTAATCACGGATAAGTTTTACTTCACTCTCAACGGCAACTGGCGTCAGGCGCACTTCACTGGAATAGAAAGGAAACAGTTAATAAAGAATTGGTTTTTTTGTACGTTCTTGAAATCTTCGTCGTACATGTGGATTGCAATTCATGTCTTATCTTCTCTTCTTTCTAGCCTTCTGTCTTCTATCATTCCGGCCTTCGCACACTAGCACTAGCAGATGAAAGATCAATTTCCCTCATGCATCCTTGATTCCCAGTCTTTTGCTCTGCACATGTACAAGGCCATGGAATTTCTTGATTGATTACAGCAAGCTGTCTGCATGACAACGTGATAATCGACCTCAAGGCCGTGGGGCGGGTAACTTCCAAAAGTCAGCCAAGACTTTGAGATCAAGATGAATGGGGGAAATACAATGGTGTCCCATTGCCATTATGCAATCACTGTTGTGTCTTGAGGGTGCCAATTATAACCCGAAATCAATAGCCAGGTCTCACTCAGTCACTCACTTGTTGATCTGTGAGAGTGATTCCTGTAAAAGCTTCGAGTCCAAGTTGTGCAACTGTAGCAGGAGTTTGAGCGCGGCCTTCTTCTCGCCGACCTGCTCATCATCACCGCCTTCCTCGCCTGATTTGCTGTGAAGGATTTCTTCCATGAACCGGTACGCCGAGTTGTCCTCCCCCTCCGTTGTGGCAAAACGATCACCGAGCATGTTCGCGATGGGATCACGATTTGCTGGAAAGAAAAACAGGTTAAATGAGTTGTCCTTTCCCTCTGTCGTGGTAAAGCAATCACTGAGCATGTTCGCGATGGGATCTTGGTTCGCTTGGAAGAAAAACTTGTTTAATGGCCAACTGCTTTTGGGGAAATACATTGATAGCAGCCAGGAAAATCCTGAGCATATGACGAAGTAGCTCTGTGTTGAAATTTTCAAACACCTACGTTATGATTGTGCAGAAATGAAACTTCTTTCCTTGCACTTGCAGCACTGTTAATTAAAGGAGTCTAATTTAAGTTATAATCAGGACAACTATGCTTTCCGTTGTTACAATGTACTTCAGCTTATTCTCACCTTCAAGACATGATCGAACTTCAGTCATCTTTTCTTCGCCGGCCATTTTCAAGACGTTTTCGAGTTGTTCCCAGGTTGAGACGTGCACCTCATAGCCACCGCGTTTCTTCTTGAGTGTGAGTGTGGGCTGGTTGTCACTTCCTCCAGTCTCATCAGACACCATGTTACCACCTCTGCAAAGTGCAATTAAATTTTTTTTTCGTATTTCAGTGAAATTTTCGCATTAGTTAAATAATGACAATTTCCACTTGGGTAGGATAAGATTTTCACGTATCTTTGATAAAATTTACAATCTCGGATCGGAAATGACGTAGTTTGATCGCATTCAACTATAAATCCATTGAACAGTGGCACTTCTTAAGTCAACCGATAACCTTTTTTGGGCCGTGAACGGGGATTGTAAACTCGTTCTTGTAACTTACTGTTCGGAATAGCCTCCCCCAAAATGAGATGGCTCTAATGCAGTGTCCCAGACAAGTGGCTGTTTGAAGAAGATCTTCGACTCCTCAGGATGTCCACCGCTGTATCCCTCACAGAACTTGATGATGCTGTTGAGGATCTGTGCGTTAAGCGGTGTGAACTCCAACTTGCCGCCCGACCCATCTCGGGCGGACGTCCACTGGGCAGCCCTCTTGAGTGTGTTACCCATTATTGATTTTTGGTGACCTGAAACACTGAAAAAACATGGAATTGGAAGAGATTAAGATTGTATGTCTCCATGTCATTCATACATGATTATGCCATCTGTTTCAGTGTTTGTCAATGTCATCTTCTTGATCTTCATCAAAATCACAAATGTCAATGGTGAATGAATGATGAATGTCAAAATGACATCATGACTACAGGTTTTCAAACAAACTCCTGATATTACTGCAGTGATCAATGAACGAGATGCTCTATTGCCAGGCATTGATATCACCAACCATTACAACATCATGAACGTCGTTGATAACAACATGATCAACATGCATCGCACATCATCCCAATCAAGACATTGAACACAATACGACACTTAAGAAAATGGCCCGGAAGTTGCTACGGTAACTACGTTACTGTTTAGACAATGGTGGAATCTGCCAACTGGCAAAGCAAGGAATAAGGATGCAATTATTCCCGATTCCACACTTTAGCACCGGTCTCCCATTGTCTAAACCGTACCGTCACCACTTACGGACTGGGCCAACTTCACATGCCATGCATATTATCTGTAAGTGTGAAGTGTAGGCTACCGCTAGCCTATTATTGCTATGCCTATGAGTAGGCCTATGCATGTGTATGGCTATGCATACATTGCAGCATGAGATGAGATTGAGAGAGACACTAGACTGAGATTCGGCCTAGCCTATGGCTATTATAGGCCTACTATAGATTCATGCACTTGATTGGGAACAACGTTTACATGACGTAGTGTTGGCCGTCGTCACGTCATCATGCATTTTATATTACTGTAGTGTAACGTGACGAGACGCGACGTCTTCGTAAACATTGGTCCCAATCAAGTGCATGGATCTATAGCACTAGGCTAGATAGATCAATGCACTTCCTACAAATGAACCATCACAAAAAATTACTGCACATTGACGTCGACAATCACATCAGCAATGAAATCACAATAATTTGACATCCAAACTTACCGAATCTAAACTTCTAATGCCAAGCTATGCTTGTTTACTTAATTTTCCTTTGATTGAGCGAGAAGTTCTTTTTCCACGGCCACCATTTATTTATCTTCCGTTGCTAGGCCTTGTGCGCATGCGTGGGTATTAGTAGGCGCCATCTGAAGTTTACGAAACGTACCAAAATCCGGGTCGGTTCAAAACATTGAATGGTGAAGGCTCTGGCAGTCGCATGTAATTCAGAGTGGGCACGTCCTCTGATGCCCCCCCCCCCCCTCGATGTTTCGTCTCGACCAATGATCCGGGCCAATGATGCTTGTGCCCGCCGAGGAATGCGTTCCTCCTCACGGGCATGGGGGGACTATAGATAGGAGGGGGGGGGGGGGGGGGGGGGTTGATAGGCCATCTTCGGGTGACCAATATACAGTAAGGGCACTGGGTCAAATTGAGCACTACAGACTCGTGCAACCGTGAATAGTTTCGGCGTACTGTGAGATGGCAGAGGCACCATTGGTAACTTCGTGTGCTTCTTGCCTGCCTAGCTCGACCATAGAGTCCCTTTACCACGGACCAAAATTCCGTGTCATTAGTGATTCATTGACAGTTTATCATTACTTGTTGAATCCCGAAATCTGTAAAGATTTACTTTCACAAGTCTTTATAAATATCAAAATACAATTAGAGTCATCACGTTCTTACATAACTGTCCGATTTATCAGACACCTGGACCGCCTTCAAAGTTGAGTGATAGGACAGTGGCGAAAAAAACGAACAACAACGGAATAATAAATCAATATTTTTATCCATGGAATTGATACAACATATAAAGAATATATATTTGCGAGCTTCCAGTATGTGATTATTCGTGCGAAAACTGATATGTTCCGCAGACACGACGTAGTACATTGCCAGAAGTAGACCTGAACGAGCTTTAAAGGGACAGTTTGGCCGGGCATGAGAGATGTCGGTTTTTCATACGAAAATCACCTCCAGCTGAAGCGTGACTACTCTAAACAGGATCATGGAAAAATCAACAAATAACAGTAAGGCTACACTGGAACGTAATGTAGGCCTAATGAAATTCGCAAGCCTTTCCAAAACCACCTCGCATCACGAGCCAAAAATATCTGATAAGAGTAATAGGTCTACCATGTTGTGGCGAATGGTGGCAAGCAAGGGTGTCAATCTCCTGGTAACCCAAATCTCATCCACGCACAAGATGTCCCTTTAAGTACTGGAATTAAGAAGTACATTGTAATTGTATAATGACGAAAAGCTGGCCAAAGCGCCATGAATCAATACACACTGAAAATACATGTAGGAAAAAAAGACGAGAAAAATGCGAAACAATATTGCATAATTTATACAGAACAGAAAATGGCTCTATTTTCTGGACATCACTAGGCTGGTTTCCACCAACGGTGACAGGTGGCGCCAAAGACTAACTGGTATACTTTGCCGAAATGTCGATATACATCAAACACAGTTTGCATCATCAAAATTATGAATACTTGGGCAAGAATGTAGCATCCCTGCTGCGTAACATTCAATCAAGCCACTATTTACCGGACAGGTGTGACTTTTTTGGCTTGTTCCACATATTTCAGTCTCATACAGCTAGAGAAATATTGAGAAACAGATAAAGAAATGTCTCGAACTGTCACTCAGGTATGAAGGGGTCACACTCAGGCTAACATCAGCTTAAGAAAATCAAGTTGCGCTTTGTCTCTCGTTGGACAACTAGTAAAAATGCACGAAAAAGAATGACTTATTGGAATAAACTAATACATGAAGTAGTTCAAGCAGACAGCCGATTTCTTAGGCATATTGTCCAATATACGCTTAGACGCTTTTTTAAAGTCTGAAGAAAAAAACGCGGATCTTTTTCTCGCCGAAATCGTCCTATAGAAAAAAGAATGCATCGAACAATCGGGCCAAACACATTCGGAGACGTTTGGTTCCTGTTTAAAAAACACTGACGACTGATTATCTTTCGCAGTAAGACGTCACTGGAGCCTCTAACTCAAAGGGCATAAACTAATTGTAAACAAGCAGCAGTGTATTGCAAAGTGAGAGTACATTCAAAAGCAGCAATTGTCACTGGATCTAATGCAGGATCTAATCCAACGCGATTATCCGGAAATCAACCGCCAACATGATACATTTTATTTCGACACTTTTCTATAACTGTCAGTGGTACTTGACTGTGAGCTCGTGTCTTGTGATGAGCGGCGGCTCTCTGTCATTAGATTACCCCCGCCTGAATTACCCCCGCTGAAGGAACCATTTCTCAATTTGCAGAACAGGCCATGCTTCTTTTCCGGTGGCAGCGCGGCCGCCTCAAGGTCTGAAATGTATATCAAGTTCGTTTATCTTGTTCTCCTTCTCTCCTAGTTCCGCCTTCAGTCGATCCACCTTCTCTTGTTCTCTCTTGAGCTCCTCCCGTAACTCCTTCTCCGTCTGAACATGCCTCTTGGTCAACGTCTGGAAGAATGTGTTCTTGGATGCCTCCTCTTCTTTCTTACACATGGCTACCGCATTGGACTTCTCCCGTTCATACTCCGATTTCAGTTTGATGATCTCATCCTTCGCTTGAGAGATTTTATCCACGATTTGTCTGTTTAAGTCGGTGTTTTCGGACTCCTTCGCCTTCAACGCCTCGCGAAGATTGCTGATCTCTCTCTTCAGGTAGTTGGTTTGAGTCTCGTGTTCCCTATAAGTAGCTTGTTCCCGCCTCTCTGCCTCACCTTTGGCTCGCGAAAACTCGACTTTCAACTCTCTGATCTTTTCTTCCAACTGCCTACACACCGCATCTTTCGCCTCCAATTTCCCTCTCAAGTCCTTGATTGCATTGTTGCTGCGTATCAATTTCTGTAGAAGCTCTCTCCTCTTTACGGCGGCATTCTCCCTCTCCTTTTGCTGTCCCCTCTCGATTTCCTTTATCTCTGTTTCCAAACTCTCCTTCTCCTGCTGAAGAACCGCGATCTTCCCTTCATACTTCGCCTTCACCTCCTCATGTTGGCCTTTCCTCGTCTGGCGGACCTCCTTCTCAAGGTTACGGACCGTCTCCTCCAACTTCTCCTCTTTTATTTGCCAATCTCGCTTCGCGTTTTTCTTGTCCTCCGCAAATGACTCTGCAGCCTGGATCAAAGTATCGTTAGGTGACGCCTCTATACCTCTTAACAGGACCCCCTGCAGCTCGTCACGTGACTCTTTCATCCTCTTCAAATCCTCTTTTGAACTCTCCTCTAACCTCTGGTACTTGGACTTCAGATCACGAATTAGCCCCTCATGCTCAGTTTGCAGCTTCTGTTCCCTCTTGCAGACAGCTTCAGCCAACTTCTGTTTATGATCATTAGTCAGCACCCGCACGTTCTCCTCTAGGTCACTCCGTGCCGCCTCTTTAGTGGTCATCAGCTCCACCCGTAGATCATCCACCTTGCCATTCAGTGCCTGCAACTTGGCGTCATATTTCCCAACAACTTCCTTGACAGCCGAGTCTGCATTCTCTTGCAGGGTCATCCTCAACAACTTCAGTTTATCCTCCGTTTCCCTTTCACAATGTTCTTTTACCTCAATCAAAGCATTGTTCAATCTTTCGTTTTCATCAGTCAGCGTCTTCACAGCCTCCCGTTCCCGCTTTAGCTGCTGCACCAGTCCGTTCCTTTCCTTCTCGTGCTGCTGCCTTGCCGACTCAATCTCCTCTTGAAATACGTCATACCCGTCATCAAAACCTTCAATTTCGTTTCCAAAGTCGAACCCATCGTCACCAAGCATTTCATCGCAGTCGTCTTCAGTTTCGCACAAGATACCAGCCTGGTTGTCGAGGTGATGATCCCCGTTGCTGCCAACGGCTGCGGTTTCATCTCTGCTCCCGTCATCGTTCAAACGTGCCGTGGACACCAATCTCTCCATCTCTCCACCTCCGATTGCCACTGCTTCAGTCTCCACTTGGTCCCCCATCGCAGACTGTCACCTGGTCACTCTATATCTTCGCGCTGCAAAGACACAAAACAGACTATCACATTAATGGTTTTCAAGGGTGAATGAACCTGGGGGAAACATACCTCCTTTCTTGTGGTGCGCGGTATATATCTGAAATATGAAGGGAGGAGTTTGGAGGACTATATGCATGAGAAGGTATACTCTCCTTAAAATATGTTGAAATAAATAAACAAGCACCACAATGTAATATAATCTGTCCGACGTTTCGGTGTATTGAACCTTCTACTGGGAATGAACAGCGCGTACCAGCGAATTGCTTTAAGTACGATCATAACAATAGTGCTCAGTCCGCGGTTACGCCGCGTGGCTTTGTTTACAAAACATTACTTCTGATTGGCTGGAGAAAAGGTCGTGACCTATTGATATTTACAAAATTAGTTTTTGAGATTAACGATAGATGGCGCGCATTGTGTACACGGCATCTGAAAATATGGCGGATCAAGCGAATGATTCACGGATACAGCATTAAAAATGTATGATTTCTGCATTATTCCGTAATATTGCTGTATCCCACGCAACAGGAAGGTAAATGATTAGTTCATACTCTCCTTAAAATACCAGTAGAGTCACCTATTAAACAGAAGAGAAACTATTTGTACGCTCATTGCTTTAAGTCGTAACCAAGTCGTTGGCTGTAACACATCCTTGTAAGCAGGGGGTTTCAATACATTCCGCATCTCGATATGAATTAAAAAAACCTGAATTTCAATTAAAATGACTGCGACTATTCGTATAAAAAATCTGTATGTATTTGAAAATGACTTCATTCATTTGGATTTTGGCTGACGCTTTCTCTTCATTAGAATTTTGAAACATTATTGTTGTTAAAATATATAATGTAGGGCCTACATGTACATGTAGTTGTTTATGCTTGAAATTGTTTGGCATTACCATGCGATGCCTGCCAAGACAGTAATTCAACGTTGGTGAGAGTAGGATTCGTAAATAATGTACATCTTCTCTAAATTCTTTTTGGCATCAGTTTCGATTTTCACAGACAAAGAATCAGAACAAATGAGATCACTCCGCCTATAGGGACAACTCGGGATGTTGATACCGCGGCTCGGGATAAACGATTTTCGCTGGTGTTACGAGGCAGTTTTGGACACGACTCGCGACTATAGTTCAACGTTTATTGCACTTTAGAGACCTTTCAAAGAATGATCGTGTTTGGAGAAGCTATTTTCGAAGTAAATGAAAAACTGAAATATCTTATGTCAACATGAATGTCCCTCTAGTGTTATTAAAGTCAGTAAACCAGTCTAATGACCTCAGGCGATCAGACGATTGATCACGTCGTTAATTCTGTGTATGATTATTGTTCTTTATGCATGTGTGGGTAGGCCTAGGTTCATGCTCGTGTTACTCTTTTATATACCTGAACGTATTGAGGCCAGTATGGACATAAAATCGATAGCAAATTGTAATGTCTAGAATAACAAACTGCCCAAATCAATACGTGACATTTATCAATCGCAAAGAGGGAGAGAGATAACCGGATTTTCTTTAAATTTACGCATCTAGTCTCAGCATAGTCTTTCAATAAAGGCGGCTATGGGCTTGGGAAAATCAGTTGTTGACGATGTTCTCCATTTGACCAGTGTCGTTTTTTCTCATTATTTTTTGAGAAGTTTTGTCACTAACGCTGGCTTCACTGAAGCCAAGTTAAGTTAACGCCAGCGTCAGTGACAAACATGTTTTGAACAACCACGCCCAGTAACCTACTGAAAAATTTCCCGAAAAAAGAAAAATGTGTCAGTGCCTTTTTATCAAGCATAATCTGAAAGATAAGAGGAAAAAACACCATGTTTTATGAAATACCCTATAATTTTTTTCTGAAAATTTATTCATTCTCAAAACCAGCCCCGATTGCCCTGAGCCCTTTTTACAAACTTCACCCCTGACATCCTTGTCAAGGCCGATACCATCTCCATCTCTTGTCAAACTCAGCGAAAGGGTTTTAATCTTCCTTCGAAATAACCTGTCGAAATTGAAATGAAAGGAATGCACTTTTTAAATTCCAACTCACCTCGAACAAGTGGTCCTGCTGTCTATCATCAAGCTCTTGAGAATATCTGCCAAAATATCAATACAGATAGTCTGAAGTGTCTCGCATTGATCAGCTAAACAGATACGGCAACCGTGCTTGTGTTTCCACCCTTTTCTCTTCAACTGAAAATACGCAATGTTCGCTCTGCTTTTATGCAGCGTTTGGGGTTTTCCAACTCGGCAAGTCCAATAAAGATATCCGATTTGTACTTTCAGATTGGAAAGCCCGATTTGGATTTGTACTTTCAGTTTAGCTTTCTTCCTAAAATTAAAAAATTACGTCTCATCCTCAGGTGGCACGAGAAACTTCTCGCACTGCACTAAAAACAGTAGGTACATACATGTACATATATAAACCTTTCTGTAAATCCTCACCACTCAGAACATCCGTATTCCGTTCATTGGATGTTGCCATAGATTCCCAACGACGATTTTCCAAGCAAGTGTCCAGTCTGGAAAAACCCTCGGCTGGAAATGTGAATTCCCGGTAACCACCATACCGTACACTGTAATCAATGACGGCTAGACAGTACTGTGCATAATAACACTGACTAACACTAGAATTACTTTTCTCAGGGTTTATCAGAGTGAATTTGAATGAGTTCATTCCGTCCCCGTAACTGTTTAATAAATAACTGAAAATCTGCTCATCTGCAATCTGAAAATGATGTTTGGTATATTATCCTTGCTATTGATGGGCAGTGCGTCATACGATATAACATCAAAGTTTAACCCAATGGGACCTGACAACTGAACGTAGTTTTTGTGTCGGATGGAAAGACAGATTTTCCCCCAAACTTCCAAACTTTAAAATCATAGTTCTCACAGTGGCACGCAGTGCTTGCTACATTTCTAACATATATATAGAGTTGGTGCCGTGTTAAGAATGGATATATATGTACTTCCAACAATGTTAAAGAGAGACGACTATAGGCTGGAGCCAGATTAATGTTTTTCGAGACCGATTTGACAATATACAGAAGACATGGTGTTTTGTTGGCGCTGACAAAATTTAGAGTTACGATTAGTTTGGTCAACTTATCTTCGTAAATGTTTTAGATGGTGATGCAGCCAAGAGACCAATTGTTGAGTCGTGTGAGCGCCTGAACCAACTACATGTATGTGAAACAATGTTATTTTACACTTGATTAGTGATTTTGATGCAGAATTTTGGCATTTTCTGGATGATAGCGAGATGACCTCGGGCAGAGAGATCCAATCTCGAACCGAGCAACGCCCTCCAGAAATATGTTGTTGATTTTCCTGGCTATTGGAAAACCCATGTCAATGTTGCGAAAACTAAATGATATTCGACGGGAGTTTTTTTTTACTGGGAATTCCATGTCACCCTAACTTATCATATTGGTGTCACGAACATAAATGTCGCAATAAGAAAAGGGAAAAACCCAATCAGTCGAATTGAGTTAATGAGGCACTATCATGACCAATCATGTGGACAAATCATATCTAATCTACCCAAAGGTTCACAATTCGGGAGATTCAGGATGATTGATGTCAATGACAAAGACAAACAAACGGGTCATTTCCATGTAACTGAATATCGTATATATCCTATTGTCTTTTTAGGGAATCGACCGCATAAGAAATACAGATTCAGAGAAAACCGATTTATCATTTGGACCGATCAAAATTGCATAGATTAGATTTTCGGCGAAGTTAGCTTGTTGTGAAAAAGGCACACGCCAAAATTAACCGGTTTTGGCCATCCATTGTAGGGGGTAGTTGTAAAACAAGAAACACAGAAACGAAACAGAAACACAGAAACGAAACGCAGAAACCAGTCTTGTGGCGAATTCGGGTCTGCAGACTCCATCTTGTTGCCATGGTTGTGGCCGCGAACGCGGGTGTAACTAAAACTGGTATTCAGTCGGAATGGAAGGAGGAATGCTCATTTCCCAATACCCCTTTTAGCCTCATCAACGTGTGCGCAGATTGGCAGCATCCGGCCTTGATCGTGCCCCTGACCAAAAACGGCCCCAAGTCGAAACGGCCCCACTTTATTTTCATGAGATCACTCCTGACAGTCTTATTTGCAGTTTCTCTTCAATATAATCATCTTGGTTAGTTAAAATTGAGTAAAATTGGTTGAATTCAGGAATTTTTAAAGAATAATTGACTCATTTAAGCAAGTTTGGAGACTTTAAAAAAATCCACTTGACAACTGAACATTCTTCATTTTGACCCTGATTAATGCATCTAAAACACTAAAGGCATAACACCTGATTGATCATGCCGATCCACCATCTGTAGGGCATGAGGACTTTATGATCGATATGAGCCGCCAGTAAGTCGGCATGACCAATGACCAGAACACGACCATAGGCCTGCTAGGAATGTACAATAGAACATGACTCTCTATTCGAAGGACTATTTTCTATTTACACTGACCTCCCCAATACACTACATGTATGTACTACACGGCGTAAATAGAAAATAGTCCTTCGAATAGCGAGTCCTGTTCCTTTGTACATTCCATGGCCTGTGCGCGAAATTTTTTTCTGCAGGATACTTCTGCCATAGTGTACATCTGACAGCCAATCAGAATTCAAGGCAAGCACGTGTCTTTGTTGACATCATCTTTCCACATGGCGCAATAATGTCAACAATGCCACGTGTTCTGATAATCTTGGAAAGAACAAGTTAGCAAATGGTTAGAGGAGTATATTTATTTGCAGTATCTTAACATGTATTTTCATTGTCGAGTGGACTGTATTTATTGGACTTGTCTGTTAAAGGCGCACTGTGCTCGGCAAAATAGCCGAGGTTGAATGTTTATCTGTCAACCGTGTAACTAGTTCTGCTGTATATGCATAGGTGGCGCCACCATTCAATTTATTTTGTTTGCTTCTCAAAATGTGTTTTATACAATGGCCCTTCAACAATGTTCAAACTACAAAAATAGGCCTGATACCTTCAACAGCAGACATCGGATACACTGTCCCTTTAATAATTATCAACATTGGCAACACTGTCAGTGTCACTGCCCCTTAAAATTTCACAAATCGCGAGACATCGGATACACTGTCCCTTTAATAATTATCAACATTGGCAACACTGTCAGTGTCACTGCCCCTTAAAATTTCACAAATCAATGCATGCACTGCAATGTAGCGATCAGATCAGCTGATGCCTCTTTTGTACGCATAATATCATCAATTTTACAATGAATCTGTGCAATTCATTCCTAAACACTACAACACAAACCTTGAGTTGAGCATAATTGGGGTCAGACAATGAACTATTGTCACATTCACAGTTGAAGTGGCACTCGGCATGCGACTCGGTATCGTCCATTGTATTTGCATTATCATGCATAAATAAACAGGGTGACGTCAAAGATCGCGCCAATTGTGATTGGCTGTCAGATGTACACTGTGGCAGAAGTATCCTGCAGAAAAAAATTTCGCGGCCTGTGCACGACACTAGGCTGAACTTCCCTACTGCAACCTCATTAACATAAACAGATATTTAAAGGGACTATTAAAAGACAGCAGCTGGGCAGGCAAGATTGAGTTACTCCAAGTCCAAGTCTAGTGCCCACCCGGATTATTGGAAAGCCCGATTTGTAATTTCAGTTTAGCTTTCTTCCTAAAATCAAAAAATAACGTCTCATCCTCAGGTGGCACGAGAAACTGCTCGCACTGCACTAAAAACAGTAGGTACATACATGTACATATATAAACCTTTCTGTAAATCCTCACCACTCAGTACATCCTTATTCCGTTCATTACATATTGCCATAGATTCCCAACGACGATTTTCCAAGCAAGTGTCCAGTCTGGAAACCCCCCCCCCCCCCCCCGCTGGAAATGTGAATTCCCGGTAACCACCATACCGTACACTGTAATCAATGACGGCTAGACAGTACTGTGCATAATAACACTGACTAACACTAGAAATGCTTTTCTCAGGGTTTATCAGAGTGAATTTGAATGAGTTCATTCCGTCGGACCCCGTAACTGTTTAATGAATAACTGAAAATCTGCTCATCTGCAATCTGAAAATGATATTGATGAGCACTGCGTCATACGATATAACATCAAAGTTTAACCCAATGGGACCTGACAACTGAACGTAGTTTTTGTGTCGGATGGAAAGACCGATTTTTCCCCAAACTTCCAAACTTTAAAATCATAGTTCTCACAGTGGCACACAGTGCTACATTTCCATCATATATAGAGAGTTGGTGTCGTGTTAGGAATGGATATATACTTCCAACAATGTTAAATGAATGAATATAATGAATGAATATAAGAATTTCTATAGCGCCTGAATTAAAAGAAAAACTTAAATTCTCAGGCGCTTTACAAAGCAAAACACTCCCTGAAGAGGTGTTGTTTCAGGAGAGTTTTGAAAATGTCTATGGAACCAGCAAGCCTGATGTTGGAAGGTAGCTGGTTCCATAGAACCGGTGATGACTTGTAAAAAGAACGGTCACCAAAGGTTTTGCACTTAGTGCGAGGGACCACCAAAGTTGGAGCAATAACAGAGCGGAGATGGTAGGTGGAATGGTGCCTCAGTCTGACCATATCACACAGGTACGCAGGTGCGACTCCATGTATTGCCTTATATGTAAATAAAAGCACTTTGAAAACAATCCTGTATTTAACAGGAAGCCAATGGAATCGCATGAGAACCGGTGTGATACGATCAAACCGCGGCACCAGACACACAACGCGAGCTGCAGCATTAAGTGCACGCTGCAGTCTGGAGAGTTGATGTGTAGAAATGCCATATAGAAGGGAATTACAATAATCAATGTGAGAAGTGACAAAGGCATGAACAAGAGTGGTGGTTGACTCAGGACTGAGGAACCGTCGAATTTGGCGGATCTTATAAAGACCCATGCAGGAAAGCCTTGGAGCAGACCCTACTGACATGGGTTTCCATAGACATGTTTTTGTCAAAGTAAACACCAAGGTTTCGTACCGATTCGACAGGTGAAATTGAGGCCTCCCCAACTCTGATTGGACCCATATCTACCTTCTGGAGCATTTGTCTAGAACCGATAAAAATGAACTCTGTCTTAAGATCATTGATGAGGAGCTCGTTCTCGATCATCCACGCACGGACATCAGCTACACATGCTTCCGTTTCGCACACAGCTCTCTGCTGGTTAGTAGATGCCAAAGGACGGAAAGACATATAGAGCTGATTGTCGTCTGAATAGCCATGTGCATCTGGCAAGTGACGTGAAATGATGTGATAAAGCCTTGACATATAGAACAAAAAGAGGATGGGTCCAAGGCAACTGCCCTGTGAAACACCACAATGGAGTGAAAAATGCTTAGATTTGCTACCATTGATGACGACACACTGCTCTCTATTAGAGATATAAGACTTCAGCCACTGAAGGCAAAGGCCAGTGACGCCAAAATCTGTCTCCATGGTTTGAAGCAATATGTCTACATCAACCGTATCAAACGCGGCACTTAGATCTAGCAAGACTAGCAAGCAGACTTCCTGATTGTCCATTTTCATAAGAATGTCACTTTGAACCTTCAGAAGAGCAGTCTCTGTCGAGTGGTTCTTGCGGTATGCGGACTGGACTGCTGGTAGTGGGGCAAAGTTATCACTGTGGACCATAAGCTGGTCAACTACTACCCTCTCAACAAGCTTAGACACAAATGCTAAGTTGCTAACCGGCCTAAAGTTGGAAAAGGTCCGATCAAGTCCTGCTTTCTTTAACAAAGGCGATACCAGGGCACACTTCCATTCAGTAGGAACTCGAGCATCCTGTAGCGAGAGATTCACGATGCGTGCGATGACTGGTAACAGAGAGTCAACACATAGCTTAAGCATCCAGGTTGGGATCGGATCGAGCGAACAGCTCGCGCTTGAGGACTTCATGATCAGTTTTCGAATTTGCTCGTCGGACACTGTACTAAAAGCATTAATTGACTTCTCTGCTGTAGCAGCAGAGACAATGGGACAGTTAAGTGTGACTGCCCTGATTTTGCTTTTAATAATGTCAACTTTGCGGACGAAAAAATCACCGAAGTCATTCGCGAGTACAGCAGGATCAGCATGATCCGGCAATGTGACCGACTGTTTTTCACTACATAACGAGTTAACAACCCGAAATAACTTCCTCGAATCCCCTTGACACTGTGCGATTTCATTTGAGTAGTAAGCACGCCGGGCGAGATTCAGTTGGACGGAGTAGAGATTACGCACTTTGCGGTAAGCTTGTGCCGCAGAAGGTGAAGCGTGACGGTTTCTTTCCAGCTTTCTCCTCTTAGCCTTCAGTTGTCCTAACTCGTTATTATACCAAGGGATCACTGGCTTAACTGTGGTCACCTTGGTGATAATAGGTGCATGTTTATCTAGAAGATTGGAGAGTGTTTCATTGTAACAAGTGACCAACTCATCAATATCAGCAGACGTAGGGTTAGACAGCACAGAAGTGTCAATGAGAGACGGCTATAGGCTTGAGCCAGATAATTGTTTTTCGAGACCGATTTGACAATACAGAAGACATAGTGTTTTGTTGGCGCTGACAAATTTTAGAGTTACGATTAGTTTGGTCAACTTATCTTTGTAAATGTTTTAGATGGTGATGCAGCCAAGAGACCAATTGTTGAGTCGTGTAAGCGCCTGAACCAACTACATGTATGTGAAGCAATGTTATTTTACACTTGATTAGTGATTTTGATGTAGAATTTTGGCATTTTCTGGATGATAGCGAGATGACCTCGGGCAGAGAGATCCAATCTCGAACCGAGCAACGCCCTCCAGAAATATGTTGTTGATTTTCCTGGCTATTGGAAAACCCATGTCAATGTTGCGAAAACTAAATGATATTCGACGGGAGTTTTTTTTTTACTGGGAATTCCATGTCACCCTAACTTATCATATTGGTGTCACGAACATAAATGTCGCAATAAGAAAAGGGAAAAACCCAATCAGTCGAATTGAGTTAATGAGGCACTATCATGACCAATCATGTGGACAAATCATATCTAATCTACTCAAAGGTTCACAATTCGGGAGTTTCAGGATGATTGATGTCAATGACAAAGACAAACAAACGGGTCATTTCCATGTAACTGAATATTGTATATATCCTATTGTCTTTTTAGGATACAGATTCAGAGAAAACCGATTTATCATTTGGACCAATCAAAATTGCATATTGGCGGCTAAAAACTTCGCGGTTTTGTGAATTTGCAGCTTTGACGTAGATTTCCTAACCTTTGTATAGTATCTCAATCAGTGTCGTTCCTTTTTTTTCCCAGCGTTAGATTTTCGGCGAAGTTAGCTTTTTGTGAAAAACGCACACGCCAAAATTAACTGGTTTTGGCCATCCATTGTAGGTCAGTCGTAAAAGCAAAAAAACAATATGTTGTGTTGTATTTTAAAGTGACCTTCTGTCTGGCTTGGATCAAAATAACAAAATTAGATATATTAACCTTTGATGGGTAACTTGGCCATGCAGGCTGAGGAACAAAATAACTGAATAAGACACATTAAGCTTTGAAGCGTAACATTTTGCCCTGCAGGCTAGAAACAAAATACCAGTACTGAATTAGATACATTTAGCTTTGAAGCGTATAAAGGTCTTGCCCTGCAGGCTTATGGACAAAATAACTGAATTCAACACATTTAGCTTTGAAGTGTAACTTTTTGCCCTGCTGGCTATAGACAACATAACTTAATTAAACACATTTAGCTTTGAAGCGTATAAAGGTCTTGCCCTGCTGGCTATAGACAACATAACTGAATTCAACACATTTAGCTTTGAAGTGTAACTTTTTGCCCTGCTGGCTATAGACAACATAACTTAATTAAACACATTTAGCTTTGAAGCGTATAAAGGTCTTGCCCTGCTGGCTATAGACAACATAACTTAATTAAACACATTTAGCTTTGAAGCGTAACTTGACACTGCAGCAGTTCAATCTCATTAATCTTTTCAGACAACTGCACTTTCAAACTCTCAACCTCATCTCTGAGTTTCTCCTCCTTTTCCTTGTAGTACGTTTCGAGATCTTTCTCCGATTTACGATGTTTTGTAATCAAGTCTGTCAATGACTTATCCTGTCCGGCACGATCCTTATCGAATGTCTGTCGTAATGCCGCCATTTCATCTTTCAATTTCGACGTTTCCTGTTCATACTCTGCAGCCTTCGCACCCATTTCCTCCCGATGTCCTTCCGCCAGACTTAGCATTTTCTTCCCTTTCTGCGCAAGGATCTCAGAATGTTCTTTATTGAGCCCTTCTTTCTCCTGTACACACTTGACCTTGACAAACTCTATCTCCCTGATCTTTTCCTCCCGAAGCAACTTCTTGAAATCTTCATATTCATCCCGCTGTTGTTCCCGATTGTCCTTTTCCCTCTGGAGCAAGTCCTCGAGTCGTCCACGCTCTTCTTTCCACTTCCTCTCCATCTCTTCAATATCCACCTTCATCTTCTCCTTCTCTGCCTGGAGTGTGGACCTCAGTGCTACCATCTCTTGTCCATGGTGTCTCACCACCTCCTTGTGCCCCTCCACCAGGAGTCGGATCTGCTCATCCGACTTGTTGCAGTTCAGATCATTCTGCCTATGTAACTCATTTCTCAAGGCTTCCTTCTCCTCCTCCTTACGCTCTCTCATGACATTTACCTCTCTGTCGCACTTCTCCTGCATGTTGGATAAGATATGATCATACTCAGATTTCCGCTCCTTCAGACAGTCCTCTTTTCTCCTCTTCTTATGCGCCAGTCGATCTTCCGCATCACCCAGCTTCTTGATCTTACTCTCACACCTTTTTCTCAACACCTTAACCTCATCAGCAAGCCTTTCCTTATCAGTAGCCAATCTCTCCATCTCACCATCTCCTACACCATTCGCTTGTCCATTCTGAACTCGACCCACCTCCAAACATTTTTTCAATTTTTCCTCCATTGTTCCCAACGTCATATCATATTTCTCCCGATTTGCTTTCATCTGATCCCGTAATTTCTTAATGGTTCCTTCGCCTGCCTCATAACGCTTCTCAGCCTCTGATATCCTTTGCCTTTCGTTCTCCAGCTCTAGCTTTGAATTGGTCAGCTTCTGCCCCAAGCCTACGATATTTATCCCCGCCTTACGTACCTCGCCATCCTTCTCAGCCTGGTACGCCTGAAACTCTTCGCAACGCCTGGCGATTTCATCATCATGTTCCCGTTCTTTTTCCGACAAACGTTCAGCAAAATCCTTCTTTTCCTCGTCAATCCTCTGGTGGCGTTCTTTTTTCGTCTGTTCCAAGCGCGTCCTCATGGTTGTAAATGTCCTCGATTCATCCGTCATACATGTATTGGCAGGCCCCAACTGACCTGACCTGGCCTGACCTGGCTGACAGGGCTTTATATTGTCTGCCATCTTTTGAAATAGTCTTCTGCTCATTGACGTATTGGTTACGGAAAGGCTGAAATGGAATTGTCTTTTCGTGACAATGTGGCCAGTTAAAGAGCGTCTATAGGCAGGAGCAGGTCAGATTAAGGTTACACGAAGTCGTCAATACGGGTCTCTCCTGTCTGACAGAACGGAATTTTTACGAGGAATATAGGTCAAACACGACCAAAGCCCCTGTGCATGTGAGTCGCCAGAAGATGACCAATTTGACCCCCCCCCCCCAAACTCCTGCCTGTAGTCCCCATTTAGAGTATTTCACTGAGCGCGATTGTATTCAGTCGCACAAACCCGTTCTATATCCTCGACCTAGTATCGTCCTCGAGAATTGAATGGAAATACAGACTTGAAAATGGAGAAAACTATTTTGGGGTTCAGCAGCATAAGTTCTCTTAAAGGGGGACTACAGGCAGGAGCAGAGGGGCTAATTTGGCCATCTTCAGGTGACTAATATATAGTAAAGACCTGGGTCATGTCAGATTCAGCACGAAATGAATTCCTCGTACGAGCGTGAATCATTTCGACGTACTGTGAGATGTGAGAGACCCCTATTGGCGACTTTGTGTAACTTTATCGTGCCTGCCTAGCTGATGCCTATATTGTCCCTTTAATAATCACCAAATTACATGTACATTATCACATCAAAGCATAGAGCTTTCATCAACCAATAATACCTCACGCCATTCTGGGACATTCTGAAAAAAACGAGTCCTCAATGGGCAACACTTAGCCGAGGGAACAGAGCCACCTAAGTGTTTAGTATCCTGATATCAGTGCTATGAATAAGTAGAGAAAGGGTTAGTTCCTACCTCATTAGAATGTCTTGTCTTGATCCTTCTTTATCTGTACCCTATATCACATATAAATCTGGATCAGGGCAATCCATGCAGGCATTCTATATCGACCTAAAATTTCCATTTCAATACCAGGAATTGGGAATCCCATATGGATAAAAAAGACACAAAAACCCACTTCAAAAAAATGAATGGGAAATACCGAAATGAAATCCGAAATAACTTTTCCAATTGGGAATTCCACATTGTATCTTTAGCTAGGCGATTTTTAGCGCCTCGACCGCGCTTGTCAATCGATAACGCGGTCATTATTTTATGACTACAGTATTTGTTGGACGTTTTCGCGATAGACTGAGGTAGGCCAGTTTTTGTACATAGGCCCATGTCTAATGCTTGAACAGAATGGTAGTGTCCGAACAGTATATGATAAGTATACAGTAGGCCTATAGCTTTAGGATTGACCATTATATGCTGTGTTCAAACAGAATCCGAATTGAAACCGTTTTCCGTGGAGCGCTCTACGGAATACGAATAATTGGTTTCAATGATAGTCTTTATTTTTCAGCACTCTGAGTAGGAAGGATGCATTGGCCCTTTGGAGTAAGTATAGCGGCATATAGATATTTCAATATGTCAGTGACATTATTTGAATATGTCAATGACGCACAGTGCCCGCTGAAGCCCGCAGCACACTAGCCGCCAACTTCGGCGTTCACAGGCGTTTTTTGCCGCAAGAGTCCTGAACGCCTGAAAAATCCCTAGTCTGCTACGAACGGAACGGCGTCGGCGAACGCGAGTTGACGCCACTTGCCGCAACTAAACGCCAAATATCTAACATGTTTGATTTTTGACGCGTGTCGCCGCGTTTGAACGCAAGAAGAAGCCAGGTGTGCTACGGATGGCCGCCTGAATTGGCGTCGGCGGCGAGGCTATGGCCCATCAGCTTGCGTCTTGATGTTGACCACATGATTTCAAAATGGCAGCCTAAAGTGGCGGAAAAGACGCTACTGGACGCCGATTCTGGGCAGGTGTGCTCTGACCGGGATCCACTGGCCGCCAACTTTGGCGTCAAGAGGCGTCAGCTGAACGCTTCTTGTCGCCAAAGTTGGCGGCTAGTGTGCTGCGGGCTTAAGACCGATGATCTAGAGGGAGTGGGTTCCGTTCGACTCCCGGATAAGCCACTGTATGTCTCCTCCTGAAGACTGCGATGAACGGAATGTCTGAAATAGATGTCTAGAATATCCTTGAAAAACAGAGTCGAGACGTACGATAACCCTAAAGTGCATAACCCGAACGATGAAGGATTAGCTACATGTAACTATACACTCTTAAAAATAATGGTTATTAGCTTTAAGAAAACCCCCAAAAAAATTGTTCAGAAGAGAAATATCATTTATATCTAGTCAACTATTTCTACATGCAGTTGTCTAAAAAATCAAAAAATCTACATCGTTTTCCTCTTAGCAGTAAAAAAATATTCACAATATGCTACTGATTATTTCAGTCAGACCCTGAGAAGAAGCGAGAAGAACTCCGGACCAGTAAGTCCATTTACATTCATTAACCAGTTCTGATTAGAGCTGAGAGCTAGATGTCGATATCCGGCCACTGAGTGTCGTCTATATAAATCCTGAACTAGACCAATGTACATGTACAGTGTAGCACATCGGAGCCAATTTCAATGGGCTATCCATTCCTATCCGGTTTTCGGCCGATCAGGGGATCTGTTGATGAAATGGACAGTTAGTAGCTGGCTTGTACTTGGGTGCTTTTGGGGGTCTTTTGGGCAAAAAATTGCTGTAATCCTCACGGGGAAACACATTGAAATGTTCAAAGATCTAAAGATATAAATAACAGGGCAATTTTATGCAATGCAGGCAAAGAAAAGCGGACTTCTATGAGGAAACATGCGTCGTCAGAGCTGAGAGAGGTGGTCCGACTTCTACACCGCCTTGCCTTATTTCGAGGTACTCCTCTTTAATGGATTTTGCCTTAATTTCCAGAACGAGCAAATCGGATAAGTGAGAATGAAACGACGCTGAGAGATATAAAGAAACGATACAAAAAAGCAGAAGATACACTGAATACGTTTCAAGAGAAATGGAATAACGTGGACCAGTCAATCGACGAACTGGAGCGCGAGAAAAATGATTATGACTACCAGATTGAACAATGCGGGGAAGCCGACCATGGTGATCAGATGGAGGTTGAGCAGACACCCACCACCAAAGAACGCTTGTACCTCGAAGATCTCACTACCTTGCGGAAACATGAAGCTGCAAAAGATAATATGACCATTCAGTTAAAACATGCGAAGGACATTAACGAAGAGGCAGAAAGGAAGTACCATTTTGCCCTTGAATCGACAACTGAAAGTGTAATTGAAGCTAGGAGGGAAAAGACCGCAGCGTTTTCGGCCTTATTTGACCTTCAGGCAAATATACAAATGGTGGAGTATAACACAAAAACTGTCAAAGATCGAATAGAAGAGTATGAAATCGAAAATCGTGTTCAGGGCCAGAAGCCGACCGCTTCCAGGAAGCTGCTGATACAACTAAAGGAAGAAAATGAACAGAAGATTACGACTGCTCGTTCGGACAGAACGAAGTTGTATAAGGACCTCGAGGATGCCAAGAAGGAGGAAAATGCCATAAGGAAGGAGAAGGAAGACTTTGAAAGTATTGTGGTAAGTGATGGTGTAATGTTATCCATGTTGTAAACTAGCATATTTTGTAATGCATGATCGAAGATTGATAGGACTTGATACCGAACTGGAGACCTAACGCAGCGAGGCTAAATTTGGCAACACTTCATAACATGGCATATCCAAAGAAAGAAGGCTTTTAGCAGTATTGTGGTTTGGAATTGATCATGATTGAGATATCTCTTATAAATTTTAAACAGAACGCGTTAAATCCTGGAGTTTTGTTGCAAGTGGTCAGTTATACCAGTGGAAATATAAAAGAGTCATTGCATCGCCTTTTCCATTTGCATCGATTACCATGTGCAATCTAGTACTTACTGTATGCATGTATTATCGCTCCTCCACGACCGTGTTATATGTGCTTTGCAGAAACAAATGGAACAGATGGACAATGATCAACATGCCAGTGTGACGGTTTGCGTCCAAGAGGGACTTCTTGATTCCCAGTTTAATACTCTGAAAGACAACTACATCATCAAAGGGACCATTCCACGCAATAAGCTTCATGACCTCACGACCTTTAGTAAACTCTGGATCGTTTTAGAAAGGTAAGGATGAGTTCGGATTGATTGGAAATTGTCTTAAGGTTCCACCCTGCGTTGCTGCGTTGCCGGGGCTGGGTGAAACATCTTTTGAGCACAAGGCTTTTCTAATTATCGATTTCTATCTTTAGGTCCGTGCTTACATGCGAATGCCACAAAAGATATGAATTGGTATGAATTACCAAATATTAATTTTGACTTTCGCACAATTAGGAACAGATGCTAAGTTAGGTTGCGAAAGGGTTGAGCGTTTCCTTTGCCGACGCGAAACAAGCTAAGCACTTCTTTTGACTCTTGTTTCAGCAAAGGATATATTTCGGTCGGAGATTATCAACAACTGCGCAAGGACCTTCAGAAGATGAGCCTTAAAACACTCGCTTCCGCAGTCGAAAAACTAGAAGACGAGCTTCTAAAGGAATATGGTAGGAAGCATGTTTTGTCAGCTTCTGTCAACGTTGACAACCGTTACCTCGCCAAGTATTTGCACAACCTTGCATTTTACATTCCAAAGCGTGTTCATCCACATGCTGTATAGGCCTTCTGTAGCCTTGCCTACATCCGTGCATCTAAATGATAGTTGCACTCGACGTGTCTGCCTTTATCTTCTTATCTCATATGGAACCTTTTCACTTCTTGTATTACAGTGACGGTGATTGAGCGACAGCTGAGCATGAGTTCCCTCTGTTATTCGTAATTTTATACCGTTGATATTATCTTTCTTTGCAGAAACAGGAAGAGTGGCTCTTACACAGGTACCGTCTGCACTCATTTTTATGTCGGATTTGAACAGAGGTGGTTGGGATATTTGTTGTCCAATTGGACTGTCTGAAGCCCTGTGTATACTGACAAAAAGTTGTTAAAATGCTACTATTTTGTTGCTCTATGTACAGAACATGTTTCAAAAATGTTACCCGTGGACACCCTGCTTAAGCTGCAAATAAGAATCTTTATTGATTCTTGCTCAGCTGCAAAGTATAATTGTTGATAGTCAAGAGGTCTTCAGTGGGGACGAGACCACAATCAGCACCGAAGAAAGTCTCATGGGATAATACGCAAAACACAGTCCTGCAATAGGTTCTCCTTCAATACATCTCGTGTTGCAAATGCCGCCACGAGAGCAACACCCATTTTCTAACTGAATAGAAATATACTAACATTTATCAAACCACGAGAAAATGGCCGGCTTTGACCTAGATTCAAAACGGGATGAAATTATGTACGTTTCCTGGTGGTTTTTTATGATACCCAGTTGATTTTTTGCATTTGCGATGCCTGACATATAACCCTTTTCCTATTCCTCTCTTAGCTTCACGATGCAAAGTACGACACTCACACCAAGTTACTGAACAAGCGTTTCGAGACTGTCTATCCGAATGCGAAGCAGTACGATACGCCTGGGGAACCCTGCAGATTTTACAGAGCTTGCCTCACTGTCATTTGCGACTTTCAGAATAACCTTGATGACAAATCTGAGGTAGGCATAAAACAACATGTTTGCGATGGTCAGTGTAATATCAAAAACACATTACTTTAAAAAGACCTCTAGGTCGAAACCCCCAAAATGAGGTTTCTTCAAGCAGGCATAGCTCTCACAGTGCTGGACGGATTCTTTCAAAATTGTTCTCGTCTGGTCGCTAGATATCGGCCAGACACTGATACGCGGCTTAGTCTGTCGCCCCCTTCGCCTCGATTCAATAAGAATGATGTATTCCAGCGATCATTTTGCACCACTAGTGGCACATCCTACCGCTGTAGGTTTATGAACTTGTACCTTGTTAAAATCATCTTGACCCGCGGGTTTTTGTACTCCACTACGCCGGCCCGCACTTCCTAAGGGGAGCCTACAGATTGAGTCCTCTGATAGTTGCGAATGTATTCATGTATTTCCACCAGGTTTGGTCTTCTTTTTAGAGTTCCAAGGGTGTTCACAAATTCCTCAAGGAGAAACTTGACCGTAGAGAGATCAGTGTAGCAGCAGAAAAACACGTCAGCGAATACTACAGCATGAAAAGTGAGTAACCATACCGGTTAGGAAGTAAAGCTCCTGTTCAGGGAAGATATCACTCGAGCTTTCACTCCAGGGTCGTAGATTATTGAAGGGGATTTCGTACAACCTATGTTTTGGCCTTCTTTTTGCATTTTCACGGGCAGTAAAAATGAACCTTTTCATTTCCTGTTTATAAGTCCAGCGCAGATCAGTAAGCGAGACTCGTCCTGGTGAATGTGGCTTGCAATACGGGTTCCATTTAGATACTCGCGTATGACCAGATGATGCATCAACTGTGTTGATACCGACTGAGGCCCGGTATAAAGGGTATTGTATTGCTCGAACGGCGAAGTTCGCTTCAATTTAGTGACTTGATGGGAAAATTCCAAAATTATCCCAAATCGTACCCGACATACCCCGGCCTACAAATGATCCCAAATGCTTCCCACTTATGTTCCAAATTTTTCCCACTTATGTTCCACCTGCCTAGATTTTCACAAGGGAACAGTCTACGGATACACTGCTGGCTGTGTCGACATATCGTATTTTTCGTACCTTACTTTATACTATTCTCATTTCAGATAAAGTTGCTAATGCTGAACTACAGCTGGGTAATGCAAAGGCGGGCACACATGATAAGGAAAAAGAAATGAAAACACTTAAAACCACGCACGAGAAAGAAATCAAGAAACTGAAAGATGATTTGAAAAACATGGGTGATTCCTGGAGGAAGGATAATGACAAATTTGAAAAGATTCATAAAAAGATGCAGAAGAAACTCAATGACCACGAGAAGGATTCAAGTGGCCTGCAGCAGGAACTGACTGCGGCGAACAATAGGATGGAATGTTTGCTTGCCGAGAAGAGGAACTCGGACGAGAAGTTTCAGGAGTTTCAGAAGCTTCAGGCGAAGATCATGGAGGACCTCGGTCGGGAAGAGGAAGCGAGGATCGAAGAGGTAGAGAGTTTCAAGGACAAGATACGTAATGATGAGATCAGCGCGGTCAGGCAGAAGATGAAGGCCATGGAAGAAAAACACAAGAAAGAACTGGACGAAGAACGACAGAAGGTGGACAAAGATATGAAAGCTATGGAGGAGATATTTGAAGATTACGAGAAAGCGCTGATCGAGTCTCGAACATCTGCGATGGCGACCGAGACGAAGTTGCGAGGAGAGTTGAACGGGAAGCTCCTGGCGCTCGAGAAAGATTATGGCGAAGATATGGTTGAATGGGATGAGGAACGGATGGAACTCAAGAAGCAGCTCCTCGAGGCGAACATCATGCAGGCGATTGCTAGTCAAAGGATGAGTGACATGGAGACGAAGATACGACGCCTTGAGTTTAAGCTAGAGCAGGCCAATGAAAGGATAGAAATTCTTCTGAATGGAATCGAAGAGCAATCAGATTAACGTTCTGCAGAAGTTCCTCTGGCACTGTGTGGCAATAGTGGGCCTAGCTTGGTTACTGGCCAGATTTGAGTACTCTGCGGGTTTCACCGATCTAAAATCGTTTCTTAATAATTAGTTTGTCCGTGACTGGGCATTCAGCTATGTTTGGCCATCACGGACATGTCCGTGCCTGGGCTTCAAAGTGTTAAAGACAAAAGCCCCACAAGACACATTATTGTCGTTAGGTGCCTTTCTTCATGTCTTGTTTTTTAAGACCAAGGTCACGACGTACATTGTAATGTTTCAGCTTGACCTTTCTGTCAATTTTCGAGTAATTAATGAAGTGGTGGTTAATTTCAAAACATTTCTGAACTGAGAAAGAAAGGTTTTGTTTTGTGGCATTGTGTCGAACTTCGACTAAATGCCAATTACTATAAATGGGATATTGGTGAACTATCGTACTTGTGGACCTCTTCAATGGTTAGAACAACGCACGTTTACGTAACCTTTTAGTTGAGATGAGTTCCGGGGTCGGTGTCTTTCGCGGCGCCGTTGGAATCTTACACATTTCACAACGACGAAAGAAAATGACCATTTTCCGATAATTTCCCAACAAGCATTGAAAATACCATTAGTGTGTATAATTTGGCGACTAACATTACGGTATGTCTTAGTGTTCAAGACATCATTGTTTCGTATTTTATGCATACTCGAGATTTAAATACTATTAGGCCTATGCGTTTTTCCAGGCCTACCCGATATAACGCGTTTTGCAGTCTTTTCAGTGTAGAGACTTTTGAACAGAAAAAAACAACCTTTAAACAAGTCAATCAATATGGGCAGAGACCTGTATTCATCCACGACCGGAGTCACATAGAGCTTATCAAAATGTCAAGTTGTGGTAAATACATGGCTGGGATGGACCAAAGTGGAATTAATTCTCAATCTGTGGTTGATTCTTAATCTAAAGAGTCAGGCCATCACAGAAATATGCTTTTTGATAATATATTTAAGAAAATGTGGTCTCACTGGTCAGTTTAGAACTTGTACTTTGACAGGGCCATATCAATGCGCTAGTGACGTTTTGATGGATGATATGGTGTACGGAAATCTTTTTTTCTCAGGCAATCGGTATTGGAATTTTTTTAAACTTTATTATGCTATTGGCAAAGGGTTCTTCTTGACACATATAAAATTTTGTGCAGATTGATTGGTCCAATGAGTACTTTTTTTACCAAAACCTATGCACAACAATGTACACGTAATGTACACATGTTTTAATAGAGGACTCTTGCCTAGTAATCAATAATCAAATAACAGCTTTCTTTGTGCATTCATACTAATCGATCAGTACAATTTTTCGATTATTTACTGCTACACTTCCAGTAGCAGTTCATTTAAATGGTTGCTTAGTTACTTTCAGAAAGGCAGTCAGTGAATAAAATCAACAATACTGCTTTAGAGATTCGGCTATACCTTCACAAATTATATCTTCGAGGGTCCCGCATAATTTTGGACGGTCCCTCATCTAGTTGACAAGTGATATATATAATATTACCAAGGGTCCGCTCTTCACTTTGATGGGTAAAAACACACGTTTCGGGATTACGAAAGATCTCCTTCTCGGTGGGTATGTTCACTGTGCCTTGTGATACAGAAACCCTCTTTTTTACAGAATGTCTAATGCACATGACATGATACATGATATTGCTGCTAGCTGCAATGGCGAATATAGAAGCCAATGTGGTCAGCAGTGGCGCCAGCATTGCAATCTCGTCTTCTTGGCTGGTAATTGTTGGTTCAGTTGCGGCTGTCACCGGCAGGATTTTGAATGCAACAACCCAACAACAACAACAACCAAGTTTTCTCAGTTGAACGTGAATGCGGTCTACCTTTCACGCTACACCAGAGTCTTTCAAATAAATGTATTTGAAAGACTCCGGCTTCACTTGATGTGATTGGAACGACAGGAAGGTCGGTGTAAGTGCACGGCCCTGGTTTACATCGACTTGTATTCCCAGGGGTCAAGGCGCTACCCGACTTCCGGAGCGGCCATTGTAAATTGCTAATCCAGTAGTCCCCTGATGAAGAGGTTCGGTTTACATACATGATTCAAGTTGTACACTCGTCGTTCACGAGTCACTTTTTACTAGTCACAAGCATTTTTGTTAACTGATTTAGCCTTGAAAAAAATAAGACGACACGACTTGATGGAAAAAGTGACACCGTGAATCACATGTAGCCCGCACTTTTGAAAGGGCTTGTTCGCTCTCCATTGTAATGAATGGCGAGTGAAAATTGACGTCGGTGTTACACATGACAGCGTGAACTCTATAGTTGGAGTTCCACTACTGCTTTAAAACCCGTGTTTATTAGATACGGTGTCTGTCCGTGTATAAATAGACCCGGACATATTTTGTTCCGCGTTTCAATTACAGGACAACAAGGTTAGTTGATACGGCGACAGATGGCAGCACGTGAGTCGCTCTCCAATGTTTGATTTTCATGGAGGTAAGGAATCACTGTCATTGATCAGCTCGAATTCCACCGTGCAATCGACAGTACAGCTGCCTACCACCGTACAAAAAAACAACAATTATATCCGGCCCTTTTCTTGTTCCATTACAGGAACACCGGGTCTATTAACACCGAGCTTCAGACACGGTGCTGATACGGCGATGCTCTCCGTATCTAATAGACCCGGTGTTATTCATGTCCGTGTTTATTAGACACGGTGTTCCTGTAATGCAACAAAAATAGAGCCGGACAGACACCGAACATTTCTGTAGTGGAGCTCCAACTTATGTAAACCTAGCCTTGAGAGTTGGGGAGTATAGCCCCTGGCATTGTTTTCTATCATAGTCTCGGGAATGTGAATGCAAACCAATGGTGGGGTTACATTGTATCTTTATCCCCTCTTTAACTTACACCGTACGTTGATATACAGTGTCCATTGTAAATAGTTTTGCTACATGCACAGTGGAACCTTCCTGAGCGGACACGACTGTTAACAATACACCCTCTCGATCAAGGACACTGATTTTGGTCCCAAGTGAGTCGTTTCCATTCAATTTGACCTCAGAACACCTCTTAAATAAGGACAGCCTTTTTCGGTCCCGAAGGGTGTCTTTCTATAGACGTTCTACTGTATCTGAAAATAGAATTAGCTGCTCAAAGAATGTTCATCATTTTGTCAATGTGGCGAGCGACAGACAATTTAATCGTAGTTACTGTTATCTTATCATATACTGAAATCATTGAAACAACCCTGTGACAATGTATGAGGTTTGCTACCTGGAATGCGAAGGGCAATACAGAATTAGATTACCAATCGTGATGTTCGATAAAAAACTATTTTGTCGAGGTTAGCCTTGATTTTAGCCTAGTAGCTTTACTCCTAAATCGGCGATGGTTTGTCTCACTTAGTCGGGTGAGCTGCCAAATTTCGAAGCTGATGTGATACCGCTTTTGTGAAAGCCACATGTTGTCATATGCGTCAGATGAAGTCGAATATGTATGTTTCTACTGTAGTATATCACAATGCAGGTAGCCGACTTGCGATGTACTCCTCGATTCTGTGTATAAGAAATGACGATATTCGGACGTCACGCATAGATTTATCAGCTCTATATCTTGCACTTTGAATGAGACCTGTGCATGACTTTACGCCAAAGTTTTAGGTTTAGAGGTTTTACAGTCTTTGTGGTGTGTGTTTGTGCAATTGTTGAAACGAGTGTATACCATTGATCTAGGTACCACAATATTGGCTCGAACTTGAAATCCTAAAGCAATTCTAACTTCCTTAAACGAAGTGAATGCCCATTTAAAACCTGGGAGGGTGTTCTATGGAAAACAAGGAACAGACTTCTCACCTTGAAACTGGCCCTCACTTCCATTTAGAAGAGTTTTAATTGCTTTAGGATTTCAAGTCCTGGCCAAAATGGTGAAAATGCATTCCTCGGCCGGTTGTGTCCCGCCTAACCATATCAAGTTCTCTAATGCATGTATGTTGTCCTCTTAGACATTATGCGTTGGGTGACTCGAGATATTGAATATTCTGCTATAGAAAAAGATGAATAAACATCCGATTAAATTTCAAACCTACTTTATTAGTACGTGTACTCCTTAAATTTCGATTAGGACATTTGGACCAATTCCATAGAAAGAGCATAAGACATACCGTAGACTGTGTGACCCCCCCCTTCGTTTTTTTTATAATTTGCATAAAGTCACGCACAGACTGAAGTTAATGGAAAAACATTTAATTATATCGCCATTTTCAGGGGTGGCATTTTTCCTGGTCACCCGGTATCTGCGATGACCCCCCCCCCCCCGCCCCCGACTCATAATTTATCATAAACAGCGGAATCAACATCATCAGGACATCAGAATGACACTTGAGTGACATCTGTTTAACCCACTGGTGTAACACTAGCGTCATTGTGGTGGCCGCCGATTCGATATTTTGCACGACTGACAGGCGTTTGAAGAACGAGTTCCTGTATGATTTTTTGCTAGTTTCAAAAAGAAGTCTTCTATGGAAGTAAGATCAGAATCCTGTCAGATATTGAAGTTGTATTTTTACACGATTCTTGTAAAAAGCAGGAAAATATAAACTTCTGAAATGACTAAAAGCTATTTGAAAACAACCAGTTTCCTTAAAATAGTGATCAATTTCGGAATATTACAACCAGACTTGAGCAATCGAAGTGTTGTTTCCGTCTTGGATTGTATTATATTATGCAGCCTTGGGAACTGTTCAACAGCGAATGTTCTGCGAGATGGTGCATACTTTGAGTGCCAGATGAGCACAAAGAAGGGAACATGTATGGAGAAGGAGGAGGCTTTTACCAAACAGGGCTTCAAGATGTACCAGAAGAAGGTAACTTCCGTCCTCCTTGCGCATGACCGGAACTCTATTTATTGGTGACGTCGTTCCGACCCTGTTGGAATTGGCCGCCATTGTCTCCGAATAGCCTCGACTGGACCATTTCATTAATTTGAGACTTTTAGGTTCTCTAATCACGTTTGTGACACGCTTTAAATAATTCCTTACACGCTTTTGGTTGAAACTGTTTTATTCATACTGACATACGTTTTTGTAGTTTCATCCGCAAATATGTGAGCACGAATCTGTGGCCGCGGCCATTTACAGTCAGTCCGATCATGTACGCTCCGCGATCGTAATGTATGATGTACAGTGACTAATACAACATGGAAACTAAGACTGGCACAGAGAATATGATTGGACATTATTGCTGCTTTGGAGAATGGGAAAATGGGGAAAAATGTGCATAAAACATGACCTTAAGTGACAAAATTATAGAGCAGAATCGATCACTTTCCAGCAACCTAAACTACCCAACAAACTACATGTAATTGAATTATCGATTTATCTTATAATTTTTTAAATGATTATAGAGCAATAGAAAAATTGTGTATACACTTGCGAAGCGTTTGTCATTTTTACCTCCCTTTGTTGCACTCGAAAAAGATGTGTGGTTTGTAGAAAAGAAATCTGGTCAAATCATTCTATTGAAATTTCCACGTTTCACCCCATATTTCAATTTAATCGCCTATAAAATTAACGGTAGCTTTTATAGAGCACTGTACAACATGACATTCCACAAGAAAAGACTAAGTGGATATTGCTCTCGAGCAAGCTATAAAACGTATACTGCATTCTATTATAAGCCCAAGAATATGGAGACTCGTTATTTTCTCTATGATATGACTAAAGGCATATTTTCGGGAAAGATTGTCGTTCCAAAAGCAGATGTTTGCATTCGACTTGGGCCTGTTCAACTCGCAATTGGATTTCAGCAGGTTGCTTTATGTTTTTGCGGTACAAAAGTCAGTGGAATAAAAGCAACTATGTACGACTTGGCCGAATCGAATTGTGTTCGGGGTATTAACCTCCATTTATATAATGGTACAAATGTTCCGTTGAGGACATCTCGTCCCAGCCTTGTGGTTAGAGACATTTACGACCTTGAAAGTATTCACGGATTATGGTATGTAGTCACCTATCGGAAGGAAATGCGATATAAGCCAATGAAGCACTTAATCAAGCATACAAGAAAACTCTTTGGCGTGGCTCATGATATAATCATCAGACTCAGGTACAACCCCTGGACCAAGGAGATAGTCGTGTTTGGCGTACCCGGACCGCGGGCCATTTTACTGAAAAAAAAGTACGTACCAAATGACGGTCTAGTCAAGAAAGGATCGGCGGAAATGCTATATCAGGAAGTGTTTACGGATTTCCATCCTCACAACAAGGATGACATCACCAACAGTTTCTGTTTTAACCCAGAAGATGGGTCTTTCTTGCATATACAAGAGGCTCCCTCCAAAAATGTTGACAAGAAGAAGGAACATGCAATATTACTATATACTGATATATTCAAGAAAGAAAAATAGATATATGACTTGACAACAAACAACCCGTTTGCTGTACTGACACATGAAGGACAAGAAGAACCAACTGCAGAACTCTCTATCTATATATACGCATGAATTAATTTTTTGCCAATAGTGTTGGGCCACCTCATATTTCGAATTTCTTCATTTTGCTATTTCGGAATGCATGCTTTTTGAGGTCGCCCACCTAGCCAATTACCTCTAAAATGTTGTAGAATTGGTTGTAAGCTTCATAAATACGTCTATTAAAGTGCATTCAACATCCAAACTATAACAAAAATCTTACATTTGGAAGGCCAAACATAACATATCGGGTTTTCAGAAAAACAGCCCGTCTTTAACGTTCTATTAGCAAAAACATCGATTGATTCGGCATCATAACATTATTTCGTTTATTTTAACAGGAAAATCATATTTTGAACTACCGTTTAGGCCGTACTCTCAATTTTATCCCGTCAATTAATGCGAATGGAAAAAAAGTTCGATTTCACCCAACGAGGGCATTGGTAATCGTACAGTATGTTGATGAACCCGTACCTTGGAACAGGGTCATTCTCTATAACACCAAAAATAAGGCTTTCCGAGTCCTTTATAACTCCACCAACTACACACCATTTAAAGTATGTAATATACACCCAGTTTTGAATTATCTACTTTACATTCCTCTCAAGAAGTCCGGTGTGAAACGAGTCATTAGCGATGCCAAGATATTTGATTTTTCAGCAGGAAGGTTTATAGGGAGTTTACTTATTCCAAGCAAAGAGAGGTGTGTTTCTGTTACCGACACTGCACTCCCGTTTCTCACCACTGACATGAACACTTTCGCGTTTCACTGTAAGTTACCAGAGTATATGGTGCTGTCTTTGACCACATACACCGCCCTTCGAACGCATGAAGATAACGAACTGATCTATACCCTACTACTTAATCAGACAACTGCAACGAGAATCCCCAGTGGTATCCTGTTTACCTTCTTCTTAGATTTATTTTATGAAACGGATGTCGTTTTAACATTTGTAATGAGTAACTGCCTGAAATTGGTTATTATCCGCAACATTTACCAAGGCCTGAGTCGAAAGCAATGGCGCACGTTACCGGTTATTGGCGAGTGCCAATACTTAACAACAAACCAAAGACTAGGACTTTTCATCGGTCGATTTCGTTCTTTTCTGCCGAAACTGGGAGGCTTTAGAGTATTGTGCTGTTCAAGAAACCCTTTCAATATCGCCATGAAACAAGAAGGAATAATACAATTACATGTGAACCTACGTATTATGATCGTTGAGGCCGAAAGCAAAAATCTAGGTTTCGAAGAAAACTTAGTGACTGTCGACCAACAGAAAAATCTATTAAGGATAAATCATGTAAGCAATGCTGCGAAACGTAGAAGCTTTATATACGATTCGGTGTTTCGGTACGACGCATCGTGATAATATAATAATAATATTGGTATTGCTTGATCAAAGTAAAAAGGACAACTGTGCCACAAAAGTTGTAGGCTAAAGCCCGGTAGGTCGAAATAAGCTGGCAATGGTGCTCAAGTGGAGGGATAAGCATTTAATTTAAACGGAATTTCATATAGTTTTAGATATCTTTATTTTAAATATACGTTTTTCCGACCCCATCATGATTTAGGCTGAGTAAATTGTACATGCTTTATTTCCAGGCCTACTTTTTTTAAAAAACCTATCACATTTCAGATTATTGTAGCGTATTATAATAGGATTAATGGATTCTCTTTCTCACTGTACCAACCTATACCTTATTTGGAACGATAACAACGTCAACGGTAAGTCAGCTGCTATTCACAGTATGGCGTAAAGTTAGGACTTTCCCGTGACGTGTCGACAGGATTCCAGTTCTTACAGTCGTAACATGTCGCTATGCATAATCACAGATATATGGCAGGTGTTCTCGCATATCTTCTCTTGGAGCACCGCCATCTATTGATCTGTGCACGAGTACGGATCCATTTGTTCATAACTGAAAAAACAAAAGAATGGGATTGATACACATTGTCAATTGGACCATTGCAATAAAAAATCCACAGACGAATTTCATTGTCGAGGTTGGTTGATCTGTCGACGGGACTGGGATATTTTGCCGAGAGCAACCCTGAACACTTAATGGTTTCGACTCACATCCTATACTAATATCGGCAAGAGGGGTGGCACCTTACCCCATTTTGATCCAATCACTACAGGGCATCCCGCGTGAGTCGTCCTAGCATCGGCAGTTCCGTTGACGAAGTAATTCGCCCAGAAGACGGCAGCACCTTTCACTACCGGAACTCTTGCTTCAAATTTCGGGAATACAGTGGCGCCGCCTACCTTGACCTCATTAATCTGAAATAGAGACATTTTTGTCTGAAGTGTCATGAATGGATGGGTAAAGGGTTCGAACCTGGTGGATGTACCTCTTGAAAAGAGAATTTTCTTGGCATCTTGGAATGATAATCAAAGTCTATCTATCTCTGGGGTATTGACGGTCGTGGCCTCTATAGAACCATATACGTGTATGTACCATTATCCATCCAGCAGCGTACAAGAGTGCCGGAGACTTTTTCCGGGGGGGGACATTTTCTACTTCTACACCGGTACCTTAATTTACGTACATAGAACATCCACGTGGCTAATCTATCTCCTGAGCCTACGACATATTTGTTTGTTCCTTGATTCTTTTCACTCCCCTGAAGGCAAAAACAGGCTGAAGTAGCGAGTAAGTAAGTCTGTGCAAGCCACTACAACTGGTGTGAAAGTTGATATAGCCCCAATAAAAACAGAGTCCTGGATTATTGTTCGGTGACAGATGACGAAAATCATGAGTTATTCATGTGGCTATATAAACAAAAAGCTATGGTCGATTTCATAAGCAATTAATTTGCACTACTCGCGAAAAAAGCCTGAAAAACGAAACGGCTGGTGGATTTTTTTCGCGATATTCTTGTTGAGTTTCTGGTGATGTATTTGACATGGGTCATCATAACGGATTCTGCGCGATGTGAAGTATAATGCAGGGCTCCCTTCATACTTACGAAATAATCTTCATGCGGCTCATACATTCCTCCTAAACCATAATTGAGTACCTATAGAGAGAAACGCTGTGGCTTTACATACGTAACCGTAGATGTTCTTGAAGGCTTTTTAGGTCAGTTTTCGGTACCGCGGGTGCTTCGTGAGAGTTCAAACTTCATTTTCTTACGATGCCGAACCGGCTCGGTCATAACAAATTGCTTCATTCTACATGTACATGTACATGTACACATATTTATGTAAAATGTATGCGACCTACATGGCAATGTCATTGCCCCGATAGTTCAAATAAAAATGCAACTCTTTCCGACCTTTTATACATTTATGTTTAATATTACTGTCATAACAAATGATGATAATTATTTTGAATTGCACAAAGTGAGGGTGAGTAGTTGGTGAGCCGATCGCGAAGTCACAATGTTACTCACTAAATGAAAATGGTGAGGTCGCATTTTTCGTAACAGCGCATCTTCGACCGGTTGTTACGTTAGAAAAGCCCGCAAGAAATATAGCTTGTTTATATATATCGTTCATATATATACCTGCATGTTTTCAGCATGGGTTGCGACTTCGTGTATTTCTGTAGAAAGGCCCGTGGTCTCCTGAACCCTGCGACTGAGCCTGGCAATGAGTCGCGTTCTGTCGTCGAACCATGCTCTGAAATGTACGAGAATAATATTGTTCTGGGATTCACCAGTTCAAGAAAGGAAATCAACCCTACAATAGAGCCTTCTGAGTGGCTCTTATCTCCAGGGATGCAGAATTCGGCACTTTTGATTGAACAGTATACACGTTTCAAAGCCTCTGTATAAACCTGTCTCTGCCTCATGTCTGTCCAGATGTCACTCACATGACGGTCGGACCTAAAGCCTCAATGAACTGTATTGCTTCCGGACCTCCCTGAATGCCGCCATGATGTTGACATGATGTAAACAAGGGGCCCGAAAACATGACCAAAATTAGTAGATGATGAAGAATAGTTTCTTTTAAAAACATTTCTGCTCCCTTTTTTTACTTTTAAAACGTGCCTCCGTGAATCACAGGCACCTTAGGAGGATGAGATACCAAAATAAATTAATATTGATCCATACAAGTCCAGTCGATCGATCCCAATATAATACACAAAGTGCATCAATACGCAGAGCAAAATATGGCACAAGTTACATCCAAATCACGAGATTATCGAAAGTTACATGATGGGATGACCTGCATGTAACTTACGTGTCGCTAAGACGGCCATCTGAGACCTCACCATCCGTTTCTGTACGGCCCCGTATAAGAGAGCGGGTCATCTGAAAAGCATCAATCACGTAGATCAGGTTATCTGTACATGTCATGCAATCATAAAAGCAGGAGGGCCTTAATTAATTATGCACACCTGGAAGTAATGTGTTTCATTCACTATGGTGTATTGTGTGGCTCCGAATTGTGTCAAGGATAGCACGAAGAACAATCGAATGACGGATGGGACCCATTTTCATGAATTTCCAAAGCCAGTTGAACGAGAGAGGAGGAAGCTGTGGATTCGGAAGTGCAACGTTTGGAGTGTTGGAAGCCTGGGCCTTCGGCCAAACTTTGCAGTGATCACTTTATCGATACGGATTATCACATGAAGCCGGATATCTGCATCCAACTGAATATTAAATGCCACTTGTTAAAAACAGCTGTTCCAACCATGTCAATTGCATTTAATGCCCGAGGCTGCTGAGGTCGGTTGTTATACATAATGTGTAGGCCCTATTGGGGCCTGTGATACCCCATAGTGTCTTCTTGTGTTCCAGCCATAGCAAGGTGACAGCGACACAGGTCAGTGTCAGTGACAGCCACTGTCAATGACAGATTATTGTCATCTGACATCTAGGCCTATCTAACGTTGCACGGCATTATATCGTCACGTCAAGATGATTGTGCATAATACCGTCACTTTTCAATAGTAGTTCAGCGTCATGACATAACTGGCGATACAACACTGACGAGGCGAAACAATATTGTGCAACATTAGTCTGTTCAAAAATCATACATGTTATGCATCTGCAACCGTCTATCAATGTCTTCTTTGCTATATCGGCAGGTCTGCCATGCAAATTGATTAACCACAAATTCTAATCACTTTCGTCCGAATGATCACTCTCATTATGATCTTGTGATATTAATGTCTCGATCATGTACGGCTCAACGTTTAAATATCCTTCTGTATCGACCAAAACATCCTCAAATTCACTGCTCTCACTCTCTGAACTGTATGCGGAAGCCATCTTGCTTTGTTCTGACTGACCTGATCTACGTCATCAAAAAATCCCTAGCGGCCACATGTGGAACTAATCTAAAGTTGTGTGTGGTGGGAAATTCAAATAGTTTAAAACTGAAAATTGAAATAACTAAATAATGACTTTATTATTGGAATTTTTTTAATGTCTGGGATCTTGTTTTTTTAACCCTCAACATATTTCATGAGTATCAAGCATGTTTTCAAACCTTGATATATGGCCTTTAAGCAACATCCTAACTTTCACTCCCACTCTAAAATAAAAGAATCCTCTGCGCGTCGCGGTCATCTTATCTGTTCGTCGCGGTACGTTCTCCTCCTCCGACCAACATGATTTTCAAGGAGTATTGGAGTCCCCCGCTCCTTTACTTTTTTCGAGCATTCCACGAGCTTGGGTATGTGTTCTCCGTTACTGTTGTGGGTAGGCCTAGCCAAGGCGAGAATTGACATTGAGAAACTGACTTACATGCGGCTTCGCCATTCTCTTCACCAGTTGCATCTCATCATCATAAATGACGTCATGGAACATTACAACCAACGGATCTAAATTAACGATTTCCATTTTTGCCGGGCGATACGGGATGTCCGTCCGCCTGTATTTGCACTTTAATTTCTTTCTGTATGACTCTGGCTGCAAAAATAGGGAGAAAAAAAATGTTTTTCAAATAAATTTATTTGAAAGACTCTGCTAAAATGTTGATATGTAAAGAGCAATCTCTAGTGAACTCACACAACTGTTTGACATGGGGGAGCCCCCCAAACCCCCGTCCTTCTGACATATATAGCCAGTACATTGGGGGATGAGTCCCCCAAACCCCCTCCCCCGTTCTCTGAAAGTGACAGGTTTTAGTCAGTTCATTGGGGGGAAGCCCCCCCCCCCCCCCCCCCCCCCCCCCATTGGACTCTAAAAATAGAATTCCTTGGAGACGCTGAACAATAAGGCCCCATAAAGAAATAGTCCCCGCCCCGGTAGCTGTCTCATATCTGCTGGAAGAAGCAGCTCTTTGTGGTAAATAATAATTGAATGCATGTCATGACACCCAGGAGCTTTTTCTCATTTCTGAAACAGTTGCATGGTTGGAATGAATTTCCAAATCAGTCCGTCAAATCTCTATCCAAATGGAACTTTAAGACCACTCTATAATTGTGCAGTAGTGTTAAAACTGACTTTTTGAAGTAAAGTACGTAAATCGAGAAGAAGAGGACGTTGCTTCGTCTGCAATGAAATGTCACAACTGTCTCCGCCGACGTTGTTGTCCTTCATGTTCTAGCAGACGATTTTTAGATACACTTCAAGACAGTGGCGCCGGTGTGAATAAATCTACTTGCGTGATTGGTCAATGGCTCATGACGTCATGAAATAATTGCGTCAACAACGGGAATCATGGTAACTGTGGTTGCGGTGCGTCGTGAAAGCAGGATCGGCAAGCGCGGCCCGTATGGAATGCAACAAACTGTACCGGAACCGGAACTGTCATGGGTCTGCACAAATTTTTTCAGATTCGATGGACATGATGGATATATGAATTTTGTTTACACTTTATATACACACGTAACCATTACACTCACTACGTTGTGTGAGTTATGAAGATATGTATATATTAGCCAGCTTGACAGATCATATCAATCAATTGAAGTCGTGAAGTGATGAAGTTCAATCTGAAGGTCCTCTGAACTGTATTCTTGAGGTTCAAGTAAATAATTTACCATTTTCTATATCGGGTCTTGGTACCTGATTTTTTTGTGGAAACACACTTCTTACCTTTTTGATATCGCCTCTACACATTGCAAAATATTTCTTTGCATGTGAGTAATTGGGATTATCAAGGGGCTCCAATTTCTTATCAACCTCGACCCCATCCGTTTGTTTATCTGCCAGTTTTTGCCTGTAGTAGTCCAGGTCCACTTGTAGTCTTTTGTCATCCGGTTCTGAAACAAAGGTATAATTTCATTGCTTTCCTTCATTCTCCAACATTTATCAACCGAAGGAAGTTTGTTTCTTTACCATAGCGTCTCTCTAACCTTAGCCTGAACTGAATGGGCATACTATGTCTTATGAGGCATTCTTTACTCCCTATATCCAATTAGACGAGATTTAGACGAGAAAGCAGTTCGTGCTCTATATTTAACCAGATGGCTTTTAACCAACCCGCCGCATTCGAAACGAGCTATCAATAGTCTTCGACCACCCGGTTATGAGGCGTACGCCTTATGGGTTGACCATTTTGGCTAGAACTTGAAATCCTTCTAAATATTTTGCCAAAATGGTAGTGCCTATATAGTCAACCCTTAACCACGAGGCCATCGGCATCTGCATTGTATTCCCAGTGTGATGAGAATGATTTACCTTTCTTTAAAGCTTCTTCGAGGACTTCAACTGGTTTCTTGTAATTCTCATACTGAAACAAGGATTGCCATTACCCTACTATAATTTACCGAATGTAATGAGGTCAACTTTTGCGGGTGTTTTATTTTCGCAGAATATTTGTAGACTGGGTTATGATTGGAAACCGAGAAAAAAACGAAAACCGAACTATCACCGCTGAAATAGTTATCGGGAAACTTTTATTCTCTTTTTTAAGGAGGCGCGAAAAACCACCAATTTACAAAAGCAGGGGAAGAACCCTATGTCATAAAGTCAGCCTGGTCATAGCATTCCATGTTGTTTACGGACATCGAATGCACGTGGCGTTACTGGACGTTCAGTAAATTGCAGGCTCTGCTAGAAAAAACAACAACATCAAATGAGTGAGCTTTCGAAAACTGATGACAATCCTTTCAACTTACTCTAAAGTACGATGAAGCTAACCCCCGTGCTGCTTTAGACAGTGTAACCTTTCCTTTGCCTCCCTTCAGAATCTCCTCGACCAATCCTTCATACCATAACACCGCTTCGTAGAACATGCCCCGGTCGTAAGCAAACAGAGCGACGTCGAAGACCTCATCCAGGGCGAGAGGGTCTGTGGTGGTGCCATTGAGGGTCCCCGTAGCTAGCTCGTGAATATCAAGAAGGTACAAGGCTTGGATTCGGATAAGCTGCAAGGTTACCCCGTTCTTGTCTAATATGGACGGCCATTTGTTAGCTGTCGTGGTCAGATTTGAAAGTGACTGGTACAGTTCTGAAATATTTGTAACTTTCATTGGTCATGCTGTATTTGTAAATCTTGCGGTGTTCAATGGCTTCGCAAAATTTTGCTTCAACGGAACTGCACAGCACCCCTCGCTGGGATGCGGAAGCATGCTATAATTGTACCTAAAGCAAATGGAGTTTAGTCATCCGGTGGTCACAGTAGAGACAGAGTATGCATAAGTTTGTAGATATCGACAAACATTTACAAATATTTATAAAAATCTATAATGTTTATAGCTTTTATTCTGATTTTAAGGTGTAGCAGCTGCACCCATTGATCGTTTGATGGTCGATTATGTTAGTTTTTCTCTTGAATTCATTCACGCCATGTGTACCAAATGCATCATTCATTGAATCAACATTTGAGACAATTGAAAATGGCTTTGATCGTCACACAAAAGTGAGGATTTTACCAGAATCGCCATGAATCATGACCAAGAGCAAACACTAACTTGATGCAAAATACTGACAAATCTTCAAAGCTATTATAAGGGGTTTTTGGCGTGCAATGGCAACTGCTGATGGAATGAACTTGAGACTAGTAAAAAAGGAAATTTGTTAAAGTTTGCTGTCTCTGCTTGTAACAATTTTATTCTCAAGTCATGGAACACAGTGTTTATCGTGACGCCGCTTTACTTACTCTGAATCGATTTATCCTCCACCTCAAAAATGAGTTTCAACTTTTTCGGCCAATCCTGTGCCATTCTTCTGATCACGTGATATACGTTGACTGGATGCTCCATGTATTCTGTCCCCTGTGTGGTACCGGTGTCGTGTTTGTTTGTTGTTTCAAAAACGAACCTAAAACGCAATATTTTGAAGCATTTTTTATTCAGATAGCCAAAGGATCGACCGTGCGGCCTGAGTTGGCTTGATTCAACAATACTAATATTCGTGATACAAGCGCATATAGTTTCCATGTACAGTGAAATATGAGAGACCCCTGTCGGCGATTTTGTGCAACTTAATCTGACCTAACTGCATGGCTTCTGCCTCAATCTCCCTTTAACAGAATGAATATCTCTGAAAAATGTGTTCACCTGAAATCTTTAAAACATTATCTCCGAAGTATAATACAGCTAGTAAAGATCATTACGACTACAATATGGAAAAGAACATACATAAATGCCACTCACCTTTCAAAATCCCTAACCCCAGCTTCCTCCAGAGTGGACTTCGCCAAACTCTTCAAAACCTCGTTAGTGGAGTCCAATGCTTTGCCTTCCTCCGCAAAAGCATTCTTTAGACGGAACAACGCCGAGTATATTTCAGCTTGACCGCTTGGAATATATGAGACCAGACACGTTAGCAGAATAAAGCAAGAGAAAATCTGATGTTGCTCCATCATTGGCGAAACTATATCCTTTCGAAAGTACGTTATAGACGATTTTTGCTGAAATATTTTAATTGGCAAGGTTTGTATCCGTTGCCTAATCCTGCTCGTCTCGAGAAACAAATCGAACAGAAGTAGCACTCTTTAGAGTTGGAAAACTTATTTTGCTTTACTTGGATCTGTACTTAAAAAACCTTACGCAATGTAGAATTAGGTACGCAGACACCATATGTCCAGGTCTAAAAGACCGTGAGTGTTGAGAGCACTCTTAAATTAAAGGTATACCCGGTCCATTCAATAAAATTAACATGTGCGAAGACCACAATTAATCGACTACAGACTTGATGTGGCTGCACATGTGATGGCCAGAAAAAAGCACCGTACCTAATCTATTAGTCATCCAGTCATAACCAGTGGTTTTAAATATGGCCGGGTCTATTTGGCAAGCCGCTCGCCGAACAGGCATCTTTTTTTGTCCTGTTTGGAGAGCCGCTTGCCAAACAGCACTAAAAAGCCACCCTGTTCGGCCAGCCGGTCTTGCCAAATAGGTAAAAAATCTACCCTGTTTGGCGAGCTGGAGACTTTACTTTAATATTAATGAGTTCGACTCTCCATTCAGGACAAGAAAAAGTCGCTGTTGGGTAAGCCGGGCTTGCCAAGTAGTCACTTCCTTTAAATATACTCCGCCTCTCGATATTTCAAACGAGGTACACGATAATGTTCAAGGGCACAGAGGTTCGAAATGCCTTTTCTTTTAAAGTGTAATAAGCAAATCAATGTCCTAATGGAAATTTTTTTTAAATTAACAGTAACATCGATTAAAATTTTTACCGATACCACATTATAGCTAAAAAGGGACACTTTCATGTATGGCTCAAGATGTTATTTGAAATCATTGAATCATAATTCACCTCGTCACCAACGGGGTACCGCCATCTTACCCAGTTTACATGATAATGCAAATTGTGGCGATACTAAATATAATCAAAATCAAAATCAATGAAAATCACGGTTGCATTTTCAAATTGCCACGTTTGTCGACAGCTGTTCAAGGAGGTATTACACTTTCATCGATTTTGAAAACCGTTCACATAACATACATCAAAAGTGCCTTTTAATATGCGTATATATATTTGCATACATGACATACTCTGCAACATGGCTGACGTGATATCACGTGTTTCTGACGCCAGCGCACACACTGAATGTTTTGTTACGGGAAACCTGCATTTTGATTTTCAGCGCACGAGATAGGCACCGCAAATCAGCATTTTTTCACAATATTTGTGCCACCTTAGATATTGGCTTCAAATATGCGTTCAAGAACTGATCTGAACGATGAAATAGGCCAATTTCTGCATCGTCATTTGATACAATACCACTATTGAATTTATAAGCCATTTAGCAGTTAATTTGACAGCGTTTGCCGCGTCCCATTCGGTGCGTGTTTCGTTTCCAATCCTAACGCATGCGCAATGACAACATGCGATACACCTCCTTCCGGTAAAATGGCAAAGTGAAACCATAAATCATGAAATTCAAGCAGTAATTCAACAAGCTGTATTGATCCAAAAGAGTCAATATGTAGTAAAGAGTAACCTGGTAGTTGATATCGACTATTTTTGTAGTTTTTAGGTAGTAGAAGTAATGAGTGCCAGAGACGTTGACAGGCATCATAAATATCACATAAAGCGTCGACACGCACAGCAAAGATATTACTAAACGACTATCGTGTTGTTCCGTTCTTGAGCTGACAGCTTTAGAATGTAACGCCATCTTTGCCCGTCGTATTCCAAAGAGGATGAGGATGTTGGCAATGACAATAAGGCAACACGGAATGTAGTTATATGCGGTGATGTCATACATAAGGATAAAAAACGTGATGGCTAGAGGAGTGTGGTAAAAGCAATTTGATATGGAGGACTCTGTGAATACATCATTTAGAACTACTCGATGGATACTCAGACAGGCAGACATGACCCAAATTGCATTTATTATAACTATTCGCTTCTTTGCGGTTATATCTGCCCGCTTTAAAGGGTACCACACAATGTAAACTCGTTCCAAAGTGAAAGCAACTATTGTCCATGCTGAAGCAAGTTCCCAAACGTGTCTTAGAAATCCCATTATTTTACATGCTGGTGTTGAGTACGTTACTAAATTGTATGAATGCGCGCCGTTGGTGAGGTAAGCAAGGCCATATGACATCCAGTACGACACTCCAAGGAATAAAATAAACCCTGTGTCGGAGATTGCAAGTGTGCTAAGGTACTGGACTGCTGCATCGGCGCGTTTCCTGGTCCTGATGAAAATTACGAGGGAAAGGGTGTTCCCCATGATCCCAATAAGAAGAATTCCGGGGATGAGGTAACCCTGAATAAAATTGTAGATCTCTAGCACGAGATTCGAGGATGTGAGGTCAGGACTAGAAAAAGTCGTCCCGTGAATCAGAACTGACATGGTCGTCGTTATAAAAGTGTCATTGCAGAGTACACCAGCTTTTACGAGTTACCTCGCCGAACATTGCAGCATATCTCATGCATTGGCTGCAAAACACCTAAAACATATTCTGAACACAAGTATATCATATACCTGTGTAAGCAAAAACATAAAAAGGTGTGAATATTTTGGCCGAAGTGACTGAGGAATTTCAGTAAAAAGTGTAATTATTGTTGGTACTGGTGGCACTGGTGGCGTTTAGTGCGTCCGGTGTTTTGTTGTCATATCGCCAGGTAACAATCGGATACCCTTTTACAGTATCACAGAACGAAACAACGCCATTCATAGAATCAAGCTTGGGTGTATTTTTCTCTCATGTTAAAGTTCCTGGTGATGAATTAATGATACTTCAATAGTCTTCCATGCTGCGCCGACAGACATGTCAGTCAACTGACAAAACATCATCGTTGTTATTGCTATAAACTGTAGCAATCTATAAATTGAATGCTACTATTTATGCCTGGAGTATATTTTTCGCGGCCATGAGGCTAACTCTAAAATTAACCATACCATAATAAATCGGAGCGTCTTGGCTGAAAATTAAACTTAAACGGAAACTCGTGATCAGGGCATCATATGATTGAGTCTGCTGTGGAGATAAATATGGCTGAATTATATATTAGGGGCTCAGCCTTCAACTTTTCTAAGATACGTCAGCAGTGACGACGAAATCAACAGAGTGTTGTGTATATGTGATTTCTTGATAAAATGCGAGTTTGAGGAAAACCATGTTGGTTGAGAATGCTAAGCGTGACTCTGTAAGATGACTATAAAGAACATGTAATACATTTAAATCAGGGTTCAATCTTGCAGGACACAACTTCATGTCTATGGATGATTACCAGTCTAACGCATGCGCAGTGACAGCAGACGATACATCTCCTTCCGGTAAAATGGCAGAGTACAGCCATAAATGATGAAGTTGAAGCAATAATTTAACAAACTGAACTGCTCGAGAAAGGTCATGATGTTGAAGAGAAGTTGATGATATATGGGATTCAAAACTGATGCAGTTTTCAAATAATAGAAATAGTGGGTGCCAGACACGGAGAGAGGTGACATAAAGACAACATAACATGTCGAGACCAGGAGCAGAGATACCAACAGGCGGTTGTAATGTTGTTCTTGTCTCGAAGTTACAACTTTTGAATCTATGGACGTATTTGCTCGTCGTATTCCAAACAGGATGAGAGTGTTGGCAATAAATATAAAGCAACATGGAATATGGTTATAGACAGCAATATCGTACATAAGTATCCAAAATGTAATTGCCAAAGGGGCATTGTAAAAACAATTCGATATGGATGATTTTGTCAAGATATTATTTAAAACCAATCGATGGATACTCAGGCAGGCAGACATGACCCAAATTGCAATAATTATAACTGTTCGCTTCTTTGCGGTTATATCTGCCCGCTTTAAAGGGTACCACACAATGTAAACTCGTTCCAAAGTGAAAGCAACTATTGCCCATGCTGAAGCAAGCTCCCAAACGTGTCTTAAAAATCCCATTATTTTACATGCTGGTGTTGAGTACGTTACTAAATTGTATGAATGCGCGCCGTTGGTGAGGTAAGCAAGGCCATATGACATCCAGTACGACACTCCAAGGAATAAAATAAACCCTGTGTCGGAGATCGCAAGTGTGCTAAGGTACTGGACTGCTGCATCGGCGCGTTTCCTGGTCCTGATGAAAATTACGAGGGAAAGGGTGTTCCCCATGATCCCAATAAGAAGAATTCCGGGGATGAGGTAGCCCTGAATAAAATTGTAGATCTCTTGTACGAGATTCGAGGACGTGACGCCAGGCACTGACTGTGTCATTGCAGTGCTTTGGATGGTTTATTGCTCGATAACATGACAACAACCAGCCAAATCATGAGGTGCATCAGCAGTAAACACATGAAAATGCTATATAATCTATGATTTTTTACTCATGATTTTGAATACAGAGTTTCGCTGTGAACACTTGTAATTTGTATGACTTTTAGTACAGAGTGTCGCTGTGAACACTTGTAATTTGTATGACTTTAGTACAAAGTGTCGCTGTGAACACTTGTAATTTGTATGACTTTTAGTACAGAGTGTCACAGTGGACATTTGTAATTTGTTGAATTACAGGAAAGAAGAGCCCTTGAAGTAGGCATAGAAATGGATTTTTGTTCACAAATTGTCAAAATAGTTTTTTAGGCCTCGATGATCAAAATTGACAAATCATCGACAAAGTGGGTGGAGAGATGAACATTCGCCACATTCATTTCAGGCTATTCTTCCACCTTTCGATCAGGCTATAAGATGACTGGGGACTTGAAAATCTCAGTAATTTAACTTGCAGAAGCATTCCTGATGAAGTAAAAAAAGCAGACCGTACTTCGTGAAGTTTTGGAGGATCTCAATGTTACAGTGGACAACCTCAGATGAAGGAAAACGTACATATTAAGTATCAACACGTCTGTGGCGAAATCGACTCACGATCACCGCAGCATTCCACTACCTGTCACAACGATTGATGGGCTGAAATAGTTCCGTTGTTAAGGATAAGCTTTCCAGTGTTAGTGATTTGCTATCCGATGATTTTAATCTCCGAACATCAACTCAATCAAGCTACGGCAGAATTTGTCAACTTGTTATGATAAGCATTGATATTTGTGAATCTCTCTACGGTATTTAAAGCCGCTCTTGCGAGTCCATATTTGTGTATATAAATACATCATGATCAATCGAAAACAAGCTAATGCTAAATCAAGGTTTCTTTATGAAGAAGCAATGAATTATTTTCTGCTCTGGAAAGGTAGCATCTATAAAAATTAACATACATGTAACTGAGTTGGCTTTTTTCAACCCTCGAAACGATTCTGCTACTTTACTCAGTGAGGATTCCCTTTGGAGTTCTGCACCCCCATTGATGAGTATTTGTTTTCTTCTGTCAATGATTTGAATTTTACATTATATGTATTGACAAGTTACCAATGAGTGGGCAAAAGCCTGTCATCGTACACTCGTCAACGAGGCATACAATAGGTTTATCCTTATCAAAATCTGGTTCAGTTTCAAATCGACGTATTAAAGGCTTACGACATTCGTTAAAAATCTGAAATTCGTAATTTGAAAGTTTCCAATACGCCAATACGTACTGATTATAAATTTCAACATTGCAATTAATTTGACAGCTGCTATACAACTAACGATAGATACCAATTTGCAGCAAAAATGCATGCAAAGTCATGATAACTGTACAACGGCTTTGTGCGTGACTAAATTTCTCGCTTCCTGACCCATGAGTACATACGAACGGCGTACCCCCTTTAAGCCGAAACGAATTGCGTGGAGTCGCTGTATCCATGAGCAGCAGTTTAACGCATGCGCAGTGAAAGCAAACAGTACACTTCTTTCCGGTAAAATGGCAAAGTGCAGCCATAAATGATGAAGTTGAAGCAATAATTCAACAGACTAAACTGCTCAAGAAAGGTCAGGATGTAGAAGAATAGTTGGTTATATTTGGGGTCTACGACCTCTGCAGTTTTTAAGTAATAGAAGTGGTGAGTTCCAGAAACACAGAGGGGCGTCATGAAGACAACATAGGATGTCGATATCAACAACAAAGAAACGATCAGACGATTGTAATTTTGATCATGTCTCGAGGAAACAACTTTTGAATCTAAGGACGTATTGGCCAAACGTATTCCAAGAAGGATGAGAACGTTTGAAATGACTATGACGAAACACGGAATATAGTTGTAAATGGTCACGTCGAACAAAATTATCCAAAACTTGCTTGCAAAAGAAGTGTTGTAAAAGCAATTAGAATTTCCTAAAACATCATTTAACACCAATCGATGGATACTCAGACAGGCAGACATGACCCAAATGGCGATTATTATAACTGTTCGCTTCTTTGTAGTTATTCCCGCCCGCTTTAAAGGGTACCACACAATGTAAACTCGTTCCAAAGTGAAAGCAACTATTGCCCATGCTGAAGCAAGTTCCCAGACGTGTCTTAGAAATCCCATTATTTTACATGCTGGTGTTGAGTACGTCACTAAGTTGTATGAATGCGCGCCGTTGGTGAGGTAAGCAAGGCCATATGACATCCAGTATGACACTCCAAGGAATAAAATAAACCCTGTGTCGGAGATTGCAAGTGTGCTGAGGTACTGGACTGCTGCATCGGCGCGTTTCCTGGCCCTGATGAAAATTACGAGGGAAAGGGTGTTCCCCATGATCCCAATAAGAAGAATTCCAGGGATGAGGTAGCCCTGAATGACATTGTAGATCTCGAGCACGAGATCCGAGGACCTGACGTCAGGACTAGAAAAAGTCGTCCCCTGAATCAGAACTGACATGGCCGTTGTTATAGACGTGTCGTTGTACATCGTACAGGAACACCAAGCTTTTGGATGCAGAGGCACACGAATTCTCACATTGGAACGTTTACGTCATGCGATCGCTAAAGAACGTCCAAAACGTATTCTGAACATAAAAATATCATATATTTACCTGTGTAAGCAGAAACATAAGAACGCTGTGATTCGTGCACTTGGCCGAAGAAACAAGGAAACCTAAGTGAAAAAGGTATGGTAGTACCTAGTGTTTGTTTGGTGATGTTGCAGACAGGTCACATCGCCAGGTAAAAGGTGGATTAAAGGACATGTATATTGATGGCGTCTTGCACGTCGTGAACAAAGCAACTTGAACCCTTTGCAATATCGTAGAACGAGAAGTATTCTACAGATCGGGTGCCTTTTCCCATCATCTTCATGTTCCTGCAGGATTCTCATCGATGTTACATGTACTTCTCTAGTAGCCTGCGTCAACTTATAAAATGTTATAATTTGTTATTGCTATATCTGTAGCAATCTATAAATGAATGTCTGTATTTATGGTGTCTGCGATCACAAGGCCATTAGTTATAAGTTTTAAATAGACCACTAGTAGAAAGATGTCTGAACATTTCATCCAGATTGGTGGAGAAATAAACCGTACAGAGTGGAAAATGTCCGAATTCAATGCACTACGTCAATGTACACAAATACATACAAAAAATATTTCGTTACCATGATTACTAAAATGAAAATATCCGGGTTGGTTTTGAGGTGAAGACCAGTAAAAACCTAACCTGAAAGAAATTTGACCAGTAGTTCGCCCTCCAGACCCCAAAACGATGCGGACATAACATTTACGAATGGACCAAGGAGAAACGAACTTTCCGTGTATTTGCATACTATATTTTTCGCCCTTAGGGTGATGACGCAAATGCGGTGACATTGTGGAGTATTTGAAGGAATTTCTCTCCACTGGCTACTCACTGAAAGAGTTGTGTCGGGTGGCATTACTGGGCGCCATCCGCAAACCATTAAAGGCGAATGTCATGTCAGATGATCTCGAGTATCCAACACAACTGAAGAAGTACATTATTTTCCAGGAAACCGAATTCTATTAGCTACATCTACTTCTATCGTGTGATAGGAAATCTATGTCCCATGGAGAGACAGTCTCAGCTTATTGTCCAATGACTTGAAAGATGTATGATTACAGTATAAGCGAATGGTTTTATACAATCCTGCCAGTGCAATACTGTCTATTTTGTATCTGCGGACTCCCCCTTAATGGATCTTACATACGGCCGCTTACATGCATCTCACACTGGCAACCATTTAGTCCAGCTAAACTAGATTTCCTGTAGCTTTCTCCTTTTAGAAAATGTTGAACATTTTCTTGAGCTCATCGCGAAAGAAGGGCAGGGTACACCCGTAAATGATGAAATTAATACAATAATTGAGGTGGCTAATCTGCGCGAGAAATTTTCCAAGATATTGAAGAAACCTGACGAACTTGGCATCAACAACTGGCGCTCGAAGGGCCAGAGCATAATACGTCCACGCGGCGGATGCAGGGGTTAGAAAAATTACAAACAGGGTCGAAACCGACAGGAGAGATAGAATTACCCTTAGATCTTGCGTTGCTGACTTCGTAATTTTTTCCGTCTTGTCGATTTTCGACCGTCCGATGCCGATCAGGATTAAGATATTGCTGATGAAAATCAGACAACTGGGGATGTAGTTGTAGAGAATGACGTCGATTTGGTACAAAACAACTCGGGTAAAGCTTGGAACCAGATAGAAACAGATGTAAAAGTGGTTAAAATAGACTTCGAATAAGACTAGCCGTTGTATGCTCACAGCCACAGATAATAAAAGGAGTGTAGATATCAGGATTTTGCGTTTCTTTGGGATTATCGATAGTCTCTTTAGCGGGAACCAAACTATGACTGCTCGTTCGATGGAGAACGCCACGATCGTCCACGCGGAGAAACATTCGAAGACATGAGATAGAAACGGGAGGAGTTTACATGAAACGTTTGACATCAGCCATAAGTTGACGGAGTATTCCCCATGTGTGACCTGATTTAATCCCGAGGTCAACCAACTTGTTAGCACACCGTACGTGATGAGCTCGGCCAGGTCCGACACGGACAGGACGCTAAGATACTGCACTGTGGCATCCCGGCGACGCCTTGTCCTCCAAAAGACCACGATGGATATGACATTGCCGATGATGCCACCAATAAGAACACTAAGGATGACATAGCCTTCAGTGAAGGATAATATTTTCATCAGATTTCGCAAGGCTTCGCTGTCCTCCACTTCTTCCTGAGCAGGCGCTGTGCGGGAGCCTGCGTTGAGATCTATAGACGTATTCATCCTTGTTTGTTGATACGCATGCTATAATGGCCGCAGCAGCTCATCCCTTTCTAATTCGAACTGGTATATCCTCCAGGAACTTCTTCTTTGCTGCGCATTTGCATAAACATAAAGGTACATTGTATAGTTTTCCTACTTATCCTCGATCCAACTTTAAGGGTTGACCATAGGCACCGCCATTTTGGCTAGAACTTGAAGCAACCTAAAGCCATAGAACTCCTTCAAAATGAAGTGGACGAACATTTAAAACATTGGAGGCTGTTCTCCGGGAAAACAAAGATCAGATTCCCTTACTTGAAATTGGCATTCGCTTCGTTTTGATAGCGGTCTAATTGCTTTCTGATTTAAGATTTTAGTCAAAATGGTGGTGCCTACCTCAACTCTTAAAGTCATAAACAATGTGAGAAATGGAAATCACGCATGCGTGAAAGATTCACTTATGTTCAGAATGACATTCGGAATGTCCATATGCATGTATATACGGTATACCGTACAATGTATGCCGTACAGCTCTATGTACATTTCAACACCTGCCGACATGTTAAACAGATTGAAAACTGTCAATAATCCGCCTTTGAGAGGCAAGAAGCCGTTTGAATGATAAACACTGCGTAATGTCTGCGATGACTTTGTGATCTCGCGTGAAATTAGCAGCTCATCAGCAAAGGCTAAAATTGCATGTAGTCAACTATCAAACAATGGTTTATTCTTGGCAAAATATACGTACTATCTAAAATTATCATTTAATAATATTCGGAGGTATTTTTATAACACAGGGGAAGTGATGGAAGTTCAAATATATAAGTTGGATTAAGGGTTATTTTCGTCATTTATGAGAGTTGAGTTGTTTGACATAATATGCGTATACATGTAGCCTATATGCAATGTAACGGGTGTCTCAAGAAAAGTTTCCCTAAATTAGTTCAGTAGTTTGATTAGCCATTCAATTGTTTTAAAAGGAGTTGCATGGTCATGTAAAGGAAGTAGGCTCAATGTTCAGTTTTCAACTTTAGCCCCCCCCCCTTTTCAACGCCATCCCTCTTCTTCTCAAATCTCCTTCCTGGGGGTACTGAGGTTTCAGCCAGAAGTTTGAAGCCCCAAAACTCACAGCATGGGTCACATTTCCCTGCATTTATGTCGTCCTTGTATGAAGACATCGAGTAATGGCCTCCCTTTCCTTTGCCTAATCGCCAGATTACACCCCTTAGAGTTATTTCCCTGGGGCTATTTGAAAGCCGCAGAAGATGCGGAAACATTTCAAGGGTGATAATCAACCAAGTATCTGCCATGGTTCACTGTATGTGATCTACAGGAAGACCATAACGGTCTAAGATTAACAAGAATGTTTTTACCTGAAAAGAAGTTTGAACATGGCATTTACCCCCTCCCTTGTGTTTATAGTCTAGTCAAAACATTGATATTTATTTGATAGATCAATGTTTTTACCTGAAAAGAAGTTTGAACATGGCATTTACCCCCTCCCTTGTGTTTATAGTCTAGTCAAAACATTGATATTTATTTGATAGATCAATGTTTTTACCTGAAAAGAAGTTTGAACATGGCATTTACCCCCTCCCTTGTGCTTATAGTCTAGTCAAAACATTGATATTTATTTGATTGATCAATGTTTTTACCTGAAAAGAAGTTTGAACATGGCATTTACCCCCTCCCTTGTGCTTATAGTCTAGTCAAAACATTGATATTTATTTGATTGATCAATGTTTTTACCTGAAAAAAATCAATTCAACAAGACCTTCCCCCTCACAAGCCCCCCCCCCCCCTTCTTACATTGTTAGAATTGTTAGACACATTGATGTTTATCAACGATCCTTTATATTAACAACGACAAAACCAAATTATGGTGAAGGACATGCTTTTCCTGGTATAGTTTCGGTGAATCTGAAACTGAATCGGGGAATCCAAGCGTCCCGTTAAGCAAGCACATTGATAACCAAGGTAACCGAACCGTTACAAAGGTATACTGCGCATGTTTAACTGGATGCAAAATCTGGACAATTTGTTCCAGCTCCTGCCGACCGCGGTGCTGAGTTAATAAATCTTAAAAATTAAAATTAAATCAATTAAAATCCTCAAAGGAGTATTGATGGACTCGTTGATATTTTATTGACCAAATTGATGGTAAAACTCGTGCTTTCCTGTGATAGTTTCGGTGAATCCGAAACACCTGTGATAGTTTCGGTGAATCCGAAACACACAATACATTATATATTGGCCGTAGGCTCATAACATGCAGTAGACTCGCGTCAACCGGTAGATGCGTTGCTACGATCGGAAAGAGGATCCGCTACGTTGCTGAGGACGAATTATTATTGGGTAACCCTCGCAGTGTATGTGTTGTGCTGGTCGCTGTTGGCTTGTAAGTGTCTCCGAGTTATATTTTTAAATTAAAATCCTTCTAGTCGATGCCCGTTTACACATCCTGGTTTACACTCTACAGTCAGTTAGTGTAGTTAGTAGGCCTACTGCAACTTACAAAATTAATGTCTGTGGCAAGTTATGGATGGCGTGGGGTCAGCCCCAGCAAAAGTGGGCCATTTTGCCTCACCTACAAGTTTGAAATAAAAATGGCCATGTGGAAAATTTAACAAATCGAGCAGGAAGTTTATGCTGTCACTTTTTGACACTGTTTTCTCCCAAAGAAGCATGCAATAGCATTCAAACTTGTGAGTAAGGGTGTCAGAACAAAAACACTTTTCTCAGGTACCTACTGATAGATCAGGTGTGGAGCAAATATTCGATCTCAAGACTGCACAGGGAATGGCCTGTACAGCCACCGCCGCAATATTGTTACTGTCTGCTCTTGTGCAGAGGTAGAAGAACAAGGCTTGTCAAAAGGATGGCAGCAGGATGGCTTAGATTTCAAGGGGGCCATATTACCCGAGGGGGCCAACTTGCCCCACTCTCTCCTATAGACCATGAGATTCAGAATAAAATAGGCCTACGTACTGAATAGAAATGTCAGCATTGCCGTGTTGTAGACATATACTATTAATACCAAGTTTCAGGAAATTTATATGCATCATATTACGACGGCAACGTGTATAACTGAAGTTCTGTTTTCCTGACCAAAGATGATTACGAATTGCGTATCCCTTTGAGAGTTACTCGCCAGCCGATGGCTGTTCAAACTGTCTGCCAACACCACGGTGTTTCAAATAGCAATTTCCCAGGAAGGTTTCCTCGATTCCGAAACTTGAATCGGGCGTTCCAAAAATCAATATCCACACTGTACTATACATTTCATGGTGGTGAAAGATCAATTTCTCTACAATGAAGGAATCTTTGAGTTTCACTGAATCCATCATGCATTGTTTCATGATCATTGTAGTCATAGCCATAGACAATTTTGAAAAAATGGAGTTCACTACGACTGGTCGCATGCTTCTCTTAGACACCTTTGTTAAGGAAGAGTTCAGCTCCAAAGCGGGCATTTTCACTGGGGGCAATTTTACGGGGGGGGGGGGGGCAATTTTACAGGGGTTTATTTTACTGGGGTGGAATTGACTGACCGGGGGGGGGGGGGGGGGTTGCCTAGAACCGTTTCATTAATGTCTGCCGTTTTCCACGCGGACATTCGGCGAACACGCACCATCCAAAATTAGATCGTTATTGAGCACCATGAGATCGCGTGACTGCATTACTGATATATAAAGGTTATATGTCAAGTCGCATTGTCGTCTTTATCGGTTATCTGAAAACACATCTGCGTGCTGGATAACATTTCTTAGGCCTGGCAAGCGGCTCTCCAAACAGGACAAAAAAAGATGCCTGTTCGGCGAGCGGCTTGCCAAATAGACCCGGCCAATAATAAAACTGGTCGTTCATCGCAATTGCGCAATTGTAGGCCTAGCATGATAAACTACATGATCTCAGATAGAGGCTTTTTCAAGGGGACTTGTGACGTCGCTGGATATCTGTCTGTCTGCTTGAGTCGGCGGCGACTTGATATTTCTTACTCTATCAAAAGCAGCTTTCACAGGCCCAGTTTTAGTAGAAAAATTGTGCTGGTAATGAGGACAACACGTGTATGTGTACATGTATATTTGTGATATAAAGAAATGGTAGGGAATGACATAGAGCTGACCATAAAGGCCTACACCATTCCCGTACATTTGTTAATCTATGGTTTCACTATTTTTAGTGTGTTTATCTAGCACCAGGCGACGCTAATAGTCAACGGCAGTCATTATGTACACAGTTGGTATAGCGCATTGCGTATATCAGTTTTTCCCGATCGCTGCATGTTTAGGGTGTGTCCCATTGGATTGTCATGATAACATACTACGAGGAAGTTAGTTATCGTAGTGTCAGTCTTCAAAAGCTGCCAAAAACGGCAAGTTTTCTCTGGTGCTTTAACAGCTGTGGCGAGAGACATTTTCATGGAAAGTTTTATTATTAGGCCTACGCTCTGTCCGTTCAAAATAGGTGTTCCAGAGAGATTCGTTGGTCCCGCATTCATAAAGACTTCAATTCTGTTTAAAGAACAGGACATAATTTTATGTACATTAAAGTACGTGCATTTTAAATACCAATTTCAGCTTTAGAATAATTGGTTCCCGTATATACTCAGAATGCAACCTTAACTCTTCGAAATGGACCATTTGCAATGGGATTGGCAGCAGACACTGCAAAGCAAGATAAAAGAGATATTGGACAAATACCCGGATGATGGACAGATTCTGAAGGTAAACTAGACCACATCCAGCCTAAAACTTGAGGCAATTTACATGTAGCTTGTGTCTTATTATTTTTCACTCACTATAAAGTAATTTTCTGATATTATCACTACACTATTCTTTATTTTGATCGAACGTTACACACACCCTCAGGCTACTGAAAATATATCAGGTATTGCTGCATTTGTATCATCGTGGGAAAGTTAAATCCCATATTATTAAATGCAACCTCCTCCTCGATTGGGGTAGTTCTGTTTTGTTACCGTCTATTTCAACCACAATGGCGACTACAACGCCCCTGAGCGGAGGTTGAAGGACAAGGCTGATTGTCGAAACGGTCATTGGTTAGGTTTAGCAGACTTTGAGGTCCACGTGATGACGTCAGAATGGTTCCATCAATCAGATTGGTCTCCAACATCGAATCGGCGTGTTGTCGTGTACGTAATTGCTGACTGGTAGAGCTGCTAGTAGGCATATGTCACATTCCAGCCTCTTACGGATTTTTTTGGTTCCTTGACAACGTTTACTTCCCTGGCCAGTGTTTGAAACGAAGAGAGTTTCATACTTCACAAAAGATAACCCAAGAAATATACAAAGTGTTTATTCTTCATTTATCCACAGGAAATTATACAAAATGCTGAAGATGGCAAAGCCAAGTGTGTCAAATTCCTCTATGACAAGAACAGTTACTCGATAGATGGACTTCAGGACCCTTCGTTGGCACAACATCAGGTACAATTTACGATATATAGCGCTGTCCACAGTTAGCATTGGCACGAGTGACGATGATTTAGAGATCTTTTTGTTGCAGCTCATAAAGACAACCATCTTGGGCTCAGTTGCCAAGCTGCGACTGATAAAGCTGGACCTATGGGGTCACATTGCCACTTTGGTGTCGCAGTGAATACGTACTGGACTGTGCTTGAACAATTTCCATTTATTTTGTAGGGCGAGGCATTGTACGCCTATAACGATGCCGTCTTCACAGATGAGGACTTCAGGAATCTCCTCAATGTGGGGAAGAGCTACAAGCAGGCGGACAGGACCA